>NC_133659.1:302627841-302902730 GCF_037893015.1 Macrotis lagotis | reverse complement strand
AAATTGGCTTTAAAGTTAGAAATGGATCATACATACATTTTCGCATTTAAACATGTTTAAAAAACAAACAAAACAATAGTTATGATTTTTTATTTTTCAGATGGGAAAATTAAGACTCAAAGTAGCTAATTAAAGTCCTGGTGTTCAGAGAGTTCACATAGCTCACATGGTGATCACTGGCTCAATGGTCTAAAATTCCAATTCAAATCCTGCCTCTAATGATCATTAAATATGTGACTTTGAACAAACCACTTAATGTTGCTGAGATCTAGTTTCCTCATATGTATAAAAAAGTGGAAATAAAATATTTGACCATCGTCCCTTCCAAAATTAGTTTGATGATTTTAAGTATCAGAGGTAGAATTTGAATCCAGGTTTTGCTGATTTTAGACTAATCCTTTTTTAAACTGTATCACAAGGAACCTCAATAAGAAATATTGTGTAGAAAAAAGTGCTGTTGCAATTTTAAAAGTGATTTAAAATGACTAAAAAAGCCTTGTTTAGGCATACACAAAAAATATTCCAACGAAAATGACTTTTATACATGGGAACACCAGTAACTTAAAAACATGAGTATCTTAAAGGTGCTTCTTTAAGGAAAATATCAACTTCAATTTTTCTTGTAAAAAATGTCATAAACATACATAGACTAGTATATGTATGTCATGGAACACTATTGTTCTATTAGAAACCAGGAGGGATGGGCATTCAGGGAAGCCTGGAGGGATTTGCATGAACTGATGCTGAGCGAGATGAGCAGAACCAGAAAAACACTGTACACCCAAACAGCAACGTGGGAGTGATGATCAACCTTGATGCACTTGCTCATTCCATCAGTGCAACAACCAGGGACAATTTTGGGCTGTCTACGATGGAGAATGCCATCTGTATCCAGAGAAAGAGCTGTGGAGTTTGACCAAAGTTCAAGGACTATTCCCTTTAATTTAGGAAAAAAAACCCAGATAGCTTATTGTCTGATCTTGTTATCTCTTAGACTTTTTGTTTCTTCCTTAAGGATGTTATTTCTCTTTCATCACACTCAGTTTGGATCAATGTACAACATGGAAACAAAGTAAGGACTGACAGATTGCTTTCCATGGGGGGCGGGGAAGTAACATTGGTAGAAAAATTGTAAAACTCAAAGAAAAACTTTAAAAATAAAAACAAATGAAAAGTGTTCTAAGGATCACAAATATACTGTCACTTTTGTGATGGAGTAATTTGTGCTAAATGTTTTGACCCTTTAATTCATCAGTGTGTTAACTCATTACATTTGTAAATGATGACTTGTCATTATGGTTTCTTTGACTGTATTGTTTGTAGGAAGATATCAGGAGTCTCCTTCAAATCTAAAGCATAGCTCCTACATATGTAGAATTTTAATTTCATGAAATTTTTCACCAAATGGAAAGATCTGGTGTGGACTAAGAACTGGATCTGGGCCTAAGGGTAGCATGAGGACTAGTTATGGGTCATTTATTATCTGCCAAGCAAGCAGCAAGGGTAGAAACGACCAGCATGGATGAGGCTCAGATGCCAGGAAAAAAGGAGGCTCTCAGCTCTAAATTTAATTGGAAGCCTGCAGAGGAATAAAGAGGGCAGAAATCCCAGACCAAAGGGTAGCCGGCAATGTTATCTTTAGGAACCAGTTGGTTCAGATAATGGCAAATAGTAGTCAAGTTCAACAGTAATCTACTGAAACTAGAAAGCAGCAAACTCAAAGGCCAGTTGCTCAGACCCAGATACATGTCAGAAACTTGCAGAGCTCTACAGGGGAGGCAGCAATCAAAATTTGTCCCAGATCAGACCACATTACAAACACTAAAAACTGGTAGTTCCCTATCCTGAACTGTCTTGGAGATCCAGGAATAATTCAGCTTCTAATACCCCTAAGAAAACATCCATAAAACCAAGCCAAATATTCCCTTAAAAAGGATGTCTGGACCTCATGGCAATTTCAAAGTCAAGGAGTAGGCTAAGACAATGAATAAACAATAAAAGGAAAAATATAATGAAGGAAGAAGTTCAAGACATTAACCTAGAAGAGAATAACTCCAAAAATCTAAAACAAAGCCCTAAACCAACCCTACACACACACACACACACACACACACACACACACACACACACACAAAGCTTAGACAAGAAATATAATATATATTTGTGTATATATTATATATGTATAAATACACATACATATGTATGTTTGTGTGCATATACATAAAATATATGTGTGTACACATATATATGAATATGAAGAGGAGACACACACACACACACACACACACACACACACATATATATATGTGTATATATGAAATGAACCTGGGTCCATTTGTATAAATTGTTGTAGAATAAAATAGACAGGACTAAGAACAAATTATATAATGACATCTATAAAGGAAAGACAAAAACTTTGAAAGACTTAGAAAATCTAAGCAATTTTGTGATCACTGATGATATGAAGCAAATTACCCACTTGAGAAAGAAGTAAAAGAAAGACTCAAATACAGAAAAAAAATACTTTTGTAAAAACATGTTTCCAGTAAAGAAATTAGTTTTGTTTTATATCAGGTTTTCCCCCCCTTGATTTTGTTTTTTAGTTTGTAAGGGGGTTGAGAGAGAGAAAGTATATTTTTACTGATTGAAAAAAATAAAAAGAAAACCTCTGCCTTCAAGAAGTTGCATTCTAATATAGGAGGATGGTTTTTAAAAGTTTGCTGAAAATTGGTAAGAGAATCCATTTGGAAGCACAGAGGCGCAGAATCATAAAGTGTGTGACTAGACACACTTTTGTGTGGTGCAACTATGATGCAACTATGCTTTCTCCTTCACATCAAAGCATTGTTTTCCATAAGCTTTTTCAGTCTTCTTTGACTCTTCATGACCCCATTTGGGATTTTCTTGACAAAATATCGAAATATATGTGCATATCACTATATATACATATATATATATTTATATATATATATATAAATATATATATATATATATATAGAGAGAGAGAGAGAGAGAGAGAGAGAGAGAGAGAGAGAGAGATACAGAATGAGGAAATTGAGGCAATAGAATTAGATGGATCTTTTTTCCCTTAATGTAGCTCAGTACCTAGTTAATGCCTGCATTATTATACAATATAGGCAGGAGTGTTTCTGACTGGTAAAAAGACTATTGATCAGTGTCATACATCTAGAAAAGTATCTGAGGATGGATTTGAACTCAGAAAGAAGAGTCTTCTTGACTTCAGGCTCAGAACTTCATCCATTTTTAGGGCACCTAGCTGCTCCTTTGAGGGTACAGATTCTGATTTTTGTCCTGGGCAAAAGTTATATTGAAAAACGTAGCAATTTTTTTTATTGATAACTAGACACACTGTAATTTTCTCCATTCCCTGAATATATCAAACATTTTTCTAACTTATTTGCCTTTTTCCTTAAAATTAGTTATAATAATAATAATAATAATAGTATCTTCCTTGATTGGTCTTAAAGTACTCTCTATTCTGAAAAATAAACACATCTCTTCATCTGGGAAGTCTTCCCTGATTTCTGAAATCAGAAATGACGTTTCCTCCATTAGAATATTATGCAAATTTTTGGGGCGGCTAGGTGTTGCAGTGGATAGAGCACCGGCCCTGGAGTCAGGAGTACCTGAGTTCAAATCTGGTCTCAGACATTTAATAATTACCTAGCTGTGTGGCCTTGGGCAAGCCACTTAACCCCAACTGCCTTGCAAAAACTAATAAAAAAAAAAAGAATATTATGCAAACTTTTCTTTCTCAGCAGAACAGCTGCATTGCTATTGACAATCCCCCAAAAGTCTATGGGGTCCTGAAGAGAATCAAGCATTTTCCTATCAAGTGCCTCCACCAATACCAATGTCTAGAAAATCAAAAAATATCTTAGTGTTGTAATTCTCTTTGTTTATTCAGATACAATTTTTAAAAATTCCCTAACCCTTTTAGGATAGTGGTTAGAGAGATCCTAAACATTCAAGGATGTGTTCCACTGATTTTTGATGCAAATCTCATAGGATGATAGAAAAATATGAAAGAGCTATAGATGTTATCTAATGGGCATTCATTGTCCTCATTTCATAGGTAAGAAAATTAATCTCTTTAGGCAAAAAGTTTATGAATTACCCAAGGCCACACAGTTGTTATTGAAATTAAATTCCTGCTAGTCCAAGTTAAGCATTCTGAGTTAGAGATTCCTTCTATAATGTAGCACATTAACTCATGTAATATTATATACTATATGTATCTGCTGTTGGATCTTAGATATATATACTACATTGAAAATTTCATCAAGGCAGGAACCAAGTATATGTTAAATGTTGTTCTTCTATCAATCTTAATTTAGCTCATTGTGAGCATTTAGTAAATGATGGTTGATTGAATGAATGCATGATGAACAAACATATACATCCTCTTTGGTACATGAAAGTTCTCCATGGTGAGAGATTCCTTTATCTCTTTCTCAGTTAAGGAAAATAGTTCCCTCCAACTTTTATTTTTATCTTCTTCATTTCGGTTTTTTGTCATTCAAATTCAGTTCTATGGGGATATCTTTAAGGTGAAGCTTCCCTGAAAATATATCTTTCTCAGCCAATCATTATTGACCAACATTCTTCCAGAGGGAAACCTTTGACATGACTGACAAATCCTTATGATTCTCCTCCTTCCCAATTGTCATAATATAAATCACTAGAATATCTGTTCTCTGGTCCTATCCTTTAAAACTTGGAAGCATAGTTATATAATCCATAAACTGAAATAAAGATATTCATTATGATATAACACATTAAACATAGTCTGCAATTATTAAAAATGGTTATTTAATAAAAGAACAGAGATTTGATGAGGAAAATGCATCATTGAACATAGTTCCTTGTATTTTTGGATTCTAGAATATTTTGTACTTTGAATGAGAGTGTTAGAACATTCCTTGTTCCTATTTGTTTGACTTACTGAACTAGAGACCTGATAGAGCTGGAAAATCTCCAAAAAAGACTAATAGGATCAGTGAGATGGACGGAGACCAAAATTAAAAAAAAAAATCTATGTGAAAAGATAAAGAGTGAGTGAGGATGAGATTAAAATTTGTAAAATCAAGAAAGCATGAATACATTATCTCTATCAGTGTACTCTTCTACCCAAATATAATAGTAAAAACAATAATAGCAACAATGATTATTTATAAAATTATCTATTATGTTCTAGGGACTGTGCTAACTGTAAGTATTTTCTCATTTGATATTCACACCCAACCTGGAAAACAGATTCTATTATTATGCCTATTTTACAAATGAGGAAACAGAAGTGAATTGACTTGCCTAGAGTTATACAATTAGTTGTGTCTTATGTCTTATTTGAATTCAAGTTTCCCTATCTCTAAGTCCAGTTAAAAGGATTCATTCAATTGAAGCAGTGCTTTTAGGACAAAGAAAGAAACTTCTTAAGACAGTTGGAAACTGCATGGATGTTTGAATATTGTATATGTATATGCAAACATATATGACATTGCTATGTATGTGTATATATGTAATTTGTGATTTAATCAGTGTATAGATTTCTATAAAGTCTCTCCACCTATGTAATTCAGTAATTTTTAATATTTCATCTTAGTGACTTGCTCACCGACCTGCATAATTTGTTAGCTTTCATGTAGCTACTATGTATCAATGTATGTATTTGAATTCAAGTTATTTGAAATTTCAAGATCAGTCAACCTTCTGTTTGCTGAGTCTTTTTTATTTATAAACTAATTATAAATAACCTAAAAGCTTGCACCTGGAGGTCTGATCATGTTTGGATGCAGATGACCCTATATTCTCAAAGACTTTATCAGCATAGGATAATTTCTTACATTTCCTGCCATAGTGAAAAAATCTGAGATCACAGCCCTGTGAGAAGATTCTTCATCAGTCACTTAAAGTTTAGATCATCTAAATTTAAAGAGACTTATCTAACTTCCTCAATAAGAGACATTTATAAAATATAGCAATTTCTGATGGATATTTGTATCAGCACCAGCTGGTTAGAATTAGCATTAATAAAAGGACTGCATATATTGATGAAATCAAAGATTATGAAAATATGAACTCTAGATTTGAAAATGCAAATGTATAAAAATATCTCAGGAAACTTAATGGTTGGTAAATAGATATTTCTATATTGAAGTGTTGTTCATATATATCACTGAGGTATGGACTAGAAAACTTAATTCACAAAGTTCATTTGAATCAGCTTTTCAAAGGGAAGATATCTAGCCTCCATGGCCCATCTTTCTTAGTTAAAAAATTTGTATTATTTTATTATGTTACTAAGGTACATCTATACCCCCTCCACATAATTTTATTCTTGGGTTTCTGGGTTAGAAATCTGGCAATTTTTGTTTGATTCCTAAGTTAACAAGAGAAACTGACTTGTTTTATAATTAAACTACAAAAACCACTGGTGAATTGAGAAACATATAGTAATATGAGGCATTATGGATCTTTTTTCCCTTAATATAGCTCAGTACCTATTCAATGCCTGCATTGTTATACAATATAGGCAGGAGTGTTCCTGACTGTTAAAAGACTTGCTAAATTTTCAGTGGGAATATTTGCATCTCAGTAATCAGAAATGATACATATCAGGGATTGGGCTATTGGATTCTATATGGAATAAAGGGATGGAGAGATAATTAATAATGTAAATTAAAGATAAAATTTTATTGTAGTTACATAATTTTTGAGATGGTGGTGGGAGGAAATTGCTTGTTTAACATTTAGCAGGAGCAAACTCCTAGAGGTAGGTATTGAATCAAGGTATCCTAATTTTCAACATAGATTCATGTTAATTAATGTTGATCAGAGATTTATGTGTAATGAAATATTAGTAACACTGAGGCTCAAGCTAGAGATTATTTTTAATGTATTGCTTTATTTAAAGACATAAAATATCTAAGTTTAATTACCACTTCAAATAATTTTTCTTTTGAAAATGCATTTGGAAAAAAATCAGGTGTTAGCTTCATTTGTAAGAATTCACAATTTAGATATCATAATATATTTTAGTCTAAAGTAATATATTTTTGTGAGAAATACCTTTATAGAAGGAATGGAAAGCTAATCTTAATGTAAATTGAAGCTTACTATTTTCTCATTATTCTTTCCATTTTTTTCTCCTTTTTGTTCTGTTTCTTCTTTCAAAACATGATTACTGTGGAAATTTGTTCAACATGATTTCACATATATAACCTAAATCAAATTTGTTTAGGGAGGGGAGAGAGAAGGAAGAAAGAGAGGAAAATTTTATAAAAATTTTATGAAAATATTAAATCTTTAAATCTTTAAAAGCTTAAAAATCATCTTTATATATATATATATATTGGGAAAAATAAAATGTTACTAAAAACAAAAGAAAGTTAGCCTCAAAAAACTGACTTTGTGACTTTGAACAAATTACCTCTCAGCAATATAAGCATTTCTGTCAGAGCAGAATGTCAGTAATAGGGCAACAGGCATCAATAGGAAGGTGGAGGAATTTCCCCATTCAATGAAAGCATAGGTTCTATCATTTTCTGTAATAAATTTAAAATAATTTAGTCATCATTTTAAAAAATATTTATTTAAGGCAATGTGGTTAAGGATAACTTGTCCAGGGTCACAGAGCTAGATAATTATTAAGTGTCTGAGGTCAGATTTGTACTCAGATCCTCCAGGGTCAGTGCTTTATCCACTGAACCACCTAGCTGCCCCTCAGTTGTCATTTTCAAACTATTGCTTGATGCACTGGGAATTTTGTGGCTTGATCATGCAGCTAATTTGGGGCAGAATCAAACTTTGAATCAGTAGATAGCATTTTGAATTTGGAATTAGGAAGACCACAGTACAAATTTTATATCAGAAATTAATAGTTATGTGATACTGAGTAGTCTATGCTTTTCACCATTAGGTACTTCATCTATAAAAAGGGCAGAATGAAAATACATTCCTACCTGAGTAATTGAGAGGATAAAACAAGATAAAAGATGAAAAGTGCTTTGCAAACTTTGAAACATTATATAAGTATTATTAATACTCTTACTTTGCCACTGTTTCAGCTCTTGTAGTTATTTTGTTGTTATTATTCTAGGTTTTCCTAACTCTAATACTAGCTCCTGTGTATGATGCCAGGCTTCCTCATAAAACTGTATTTACTATTTTAATTTACATACCCTTATAATTTTCCCATTAACATTTGCTCATTATTCAGAATTATTTATAAATGCATATTTTGAAATAAAACAAAAAACATGGGTAGAAATAAAACGAAAAACAAAAAAAAAGGTTACAAGACATAGGAAGGTCTAGGGAGAGAGAGAGAGAGAGCTGGAGAAAGAAATAAAGGAAAAGCTAAGCAGCACTGTGTGAGCCACAGGTTGGTAGAGAAGACTGTGACCTTGAGCCAGGGTCCAACCCAAGTTTTTATGTCTTGCCTCTCATCCAGAGGGCAAAAGGTGAACTCCCTTTCTCTTTTTTTATTTTGAATTTTACGATCCCCCCCCAAAACTTGCTTCCCTCCCCCCACCTCCCACAGAAGACAGTTTGTTAGTCTTTACATTGTTTCCATGGTATGTATTGATCCAAGTTGAATGTGATGACAGAGAAATCACATCCTTAAGGAAGAAACAAAGTATGAGATATAGCAAAATCACATAAGATAACTTTTTAATTAAAGGTAATATCTTCATAGCAGCTCTGTTTGTGGTGGCAAAGAATTGGAAAATGAGTGAATGTCCATCAATTGGAGAATGGCTTAATAAACTGTGGTATATGTATGTGATGGAACACTATTGTTCTATTAGAAACCAGGAGGGACGGGAGTTCAGGGAAGCCTGGAAGGATTTGCATAAAGTGATGCTGAGTGAGATGAACAGAACCAGAAAAATCATTGTACACCCCAACAGCAACATGGGAGTGATGATCAACCTTAATGGCCTTCTTCATTCCAACAGGACAACAATTAGGCACAATTTTGGTGGGGGGTATCTTCTATGGAGAATGCCATTTGAATCCTGAGAAAGAATTGTGGAGTTTGAACAAAGATTAAACTCCCTGTCTCTTACTGGACCAGGGATTAGGTAGAGGGTAAAGCCTAAGGAAATCAGGATACAATTTTTATATTAAGCAATGAATCAATGGTACAGCAAGAATGTGGGGGGTCTCCACCCAAGCATCTTTTAAGATTACAGTTGTTTCTGTTACAATATAATTCTCTACTTTTAGTCAATTTATATGTCAAGAGTCAGTTTGCATCTCCATCCAATTTCTACATTCACAATTCTCTTCATCTCCCCTGCATCAATAAGATTCACAAATTTGTTGTATTTCTTAGGGATTTTAACTCAATGGCATCATCAAAAAAGATAAACTGAGAATGTAAAGGAAATTAAGAATTTAGAAAGCTAGAATTCATATAGCATTTTAATATTTGGAAAGTGTTTTAGGCATGTTATCTTCTTTGAATCTAAGAACAACCTGGGATATAGTTCTCACATATAGGTCCCATTATTTCTGTTCTGTTTTGTCCAACTCTTCATGACCCTAATTTGGAGTTTATTTGGTAGAGAGCCTGGTGTGGCTTGCCATTTTTTTCTCCAGTTTATTTTAGAGATGAGGAAACCGAGGCAAACAGGATTAAATGACTTGCCAAGAATCATAGAGCTAGTATCTGAGCTCACAACTCAGAATGAAGTTGGTGGACAGTATGTTATATGAGCACCCTCTCTTAATTACAGGAAGTTATGAACTCAGGTCATCCTGACTAGAGCTGGCAGCTATATCCACTCACTATATTGCTACCTATGTAAGCCAGTATACTTACTATAAGTATACTCAATGAAAAATATTTTTTTATGTGAAGAAAATAACTATTAAGTACCCAATATGTGCTAGACACTCTGCTTTATCTAACAACAATCTCACAACAATCCTGGAAATTAGGTTCTATTATTATTCCCATGTTACAGATGAAGAAACTGAGGAAGATTAGAGTTCTTTGACTTGCCCAGAGTCACATAGTTAGTAAGTGCCTGAGGCCAGGTTTTAAATCAGTTGCAGATTACTCTGCTGACTATTTGTTTCTTTATGCAAAGAACATGCTAAGCATAGAAGATAAAAATGCAAAAGTATGTGCACAAGAAACTTATATTTAAGTAGGAGAGATAATTTCCATCTCATATTGGGAAGGGTAGAGATAAAATATCATTTTGTTTTGAAACTGGATTGTAAATGAGGAGATTGGCATATTTCATCCAGGAACTGTGGGATAGTTGCTTTGATTCTGATTAATTATTCCAGAAATGGGGAGGGACAGCAAAGGAAGTCATTCCATATGAAAGGAAGAAGGAAGAAAGAATAACAAGAAAGTGGCAAGATATGGTAGAATAAATAACCAGAGAATAGGGAGTGAAGTAAAATATTAAAGATGGAGGTTCCTCAAATTGTGGTCCAGGAAAGGCAACAAGGCATCAGTTAAGTGTTATTGGCTGATACTTCTAAGGGATAGGATTGCTGACTAATTTATTTTTTTTAATTCAGCAAAATTTGGGACAATTGTCAGTGGCAACAATGTCTATGCCCTTATGTCATCCTTTAAAGCTGTACCCTGAAGCAAAAACTTCAAAACTGCTAACAGCCAATGAATTATTGGTGAATTCTTTCAATACTCAGGATAGGATTTGAGTTAGAAATAACCTGAGTTAGCAAGAATTTTGGATAGATTTCAACTTCCTGACTGTCAATGCCATGTCATTAATGACAGGTCAGTCAGTAATCCCTAAAAGTAATTTTATTGAATAGGATTTAATGTGCCATTTCTGCCTCCACATTCATGTCTTTGTATAGACTGTGCCTAGAAAAATTCTTTTCTTTTCTTGCCTGCACTAAAAAGTCATGTTAATTGCCACCTTCTACTTAAAGTCATTCTTTATCTTCCTAATTCCCAGAGTCTCTTCCTCCAAATTACCTTGCATTTACCTTCTCTATAGCTTTTTTTTTTAATGGCAATGGGGGTTAAGTGGCTTGCCCAAGGCCACACAGCTAGGTAATTTTTTAAGTGTCTGAGGTCAGATTTGAACCCAGGTACTCCTGACTCCAGGGCCGGTGCTTTATCCACTGCACCACCTAGCCACCCTACCTTCTCTATATCTTGAGTAGGGGTCCTTGATCTGTAAATTCATGTTATAAAGCACTCTGATATAATAAACTCTGCTACCGGTTCAGATCAGAACTTTACTACAATTACTGGTATCAGAGAGTTGCTGAGAGCTATGAGAGGTCACATGTCTTGCCTAGATTCTCACAACCAACAGAGCTAGATTTAAATATATATATATATATATATATATATATATATATATATATATATATATATATATATATATATCTTTTGGGACCATTAGCATCAGCATATGGTGTGTCTGCCTTTTTAAAAAATGTATTTATTTATTTTCATCCATATGCAAACCTAAATTTTTAAGTTACAGAATTTCCATTGACCCTCCCTTCCCAGCCCTTCCCCTCAGTGGCAAGCAGTCAGTTTAGCGTAATACATATATATTTTTGATAAACATGTTTATACAGGAATTGGGATCAAGGGAAATAGATACATAAGAGATAATTTTTATAAAGTGTTCATCAGATTCTGAAGGATTGGGGTTTTTTTTGAGAGTATATTTTGTTTTGTTTCATTTTTCTTCCTCTGGATGGGGATAATATAATCCATAATACAGTTGCCCTAGCTCTCTGGATTGCTGAGAGGAGCTGTGTCCATCAAGGTTGTTCATCTCACAATGTTGTTATTGATGTGTACATTGTTCTCTTGGTTCTACTCCCTTTGCTCAACATAAGATCCCTTAAATCATTTCATGCTTCTCTAGAGTCCAACCATTTATGGTTTCTTATTATACAATAGTATTCTATAGTATTCACATATCATAACTTGTTTAGCCATTCCCCAAATGATGGGCATCCCCTCAATTTCCAATTCTTGACCTCTACAAAAAGAGCTGCCATGAATATTTTAGAACATGTAGGACTTTTCCCTTTTTTATAATTTCATCTGGATATAGACCTAGAATTTGAAATGCTGGGTCAAAGGATATGAACAGCTTTATTAATCTTAGGACAATAGTTCCATATTGCACTCCAGGAAGGTTGGGTCCATTCAAAAAACTCCACCAGCAATGCATCTATGTCCCAATCCTTCCAAAACTGATGTTTATATATAGCTTTAATTTCTTCATTTGAAAACTGTCTATTCATATTCTTTTACTATCATTTTGGGGATAACTTGTGAACTTATAAATTTGATGCGATTCTCTATATATTTTAGAAATGAGACCTTTATCAGAACTCTTAGTTGTGAAGATTGTTTCCCAGCTTTCTGCTTTCCTTCTAATTGTGGTAGCATTGATTTTATTAGTGCAAAACCTTTTTAATTTAATATAGTCAAAAATCATACATTTTGTAGTTTATAATGTGCTCTAATTCATGTTTGGTCATAAATTTATCCCCTTTCCATAGATCAGAGTATTTTTGAGTCTATGAATTTATCTGTGGTATTGCTCTTATATCTAAATCCTGTAACCATTTTGACCTTATTTTGGTAAAGGATGTGAAATGTGAATCAATGCCTAGTTTTTGCCATACCATTTTCCAATTTTCCCAACAATTTTTGTCAAATAGTGAGTTCCTATCTAGAAACTGATATCTGGTTTTGTCAAATAGTAGATTGCTGGAGTCATTTACTGCAGTTTCTTTTGAACCTATCCTAAGCCACTGATTCATTACTCTGTTTCTTTTATTGTAATTGCTTTTGTTTTTTATTTTTTTTGCAAGACAATGGGGTTAAGTGACTTGCCCAAGGTCACACATCTCAGTAAGTATTAAGTGTCTGAGGTGGGATTTGAACTCAGGTCTTCCTGACTCCAGGGCTGGTGCTCTATCCACTGTGCCACCTAGCTGCCCATCCCCTCATTATTCTATTTCTTAACCAGTACCAGGCAGTTTTGATGATTGCAACTTTATAGTATAGTTCTAGTTCTGGAAGAGCTAGGCCAACTTCATTTACATTTTTTTCCATCAGTTCCCTTGCAATTCTTGCCCTTTTGTTGCTCCAAATGAATTTTGTTCCTATTTTTTCTAGCTTGGTAAAGTAGGTATTTGCTAGTTCTATTGGCATGGCACTAAATAAGTAATTTAATTTGTGTAGAATTGTCATTTTTATTCTATTAACTCGACCTAACCGTGAGCAATTGATATTTTTCAAATTTTTTTTCTATCTGACTTTATTTGGTGAGGAATGCTTTATAACTATGTTCAGTTACTGGGTTTATCTTGGGAAGTGGATTTCCCAGTATTTGATGTTGTCTACAGTTGTTATTTTAAGTGGAATTTCTCTTTCTATCTTTTGGTCTTTGGCTTTGTTGTTCATATATAGAAATACTTATGATTTATGTGGGTTTATTTTATACCCTGTTAACTGCTGAATTTGTTGTTTCAAGGCTTTTTTTGGATGCATTTCTCGTGTTCTCTAGGTATACCATCATATCATCTGCAAAGAGTGAAAGTTTTACTTCCTCATTGCCAATTCTGATTCTTTAATTTCTTTTTCTTTTCTTATTGCTACTGCTAGCATTTCTAACAGTATTAAATAGTAATGGTGATAATGGGCATCCTTGTTTCACCCCTGATTTTACTGGAAATGCTCTGACTTTATTCCTATTACATAAAATATTTGTTGATGGTTTTTAGATAGATACTATTTGTTATTTAAGCAAAACATTTCTAACCTTTCTAGTGTTTTTAATAGGATTGGATTTCGTATTTTTATAAGGCTTTTTCAGCTTCTATTGAGATAATCATATGATTTCTCTTGGTGTTGCTTTTGATGTATGTAATTTTGTTGAGTGCTTTCCTAATGTCGGAACATCCCTGCTTGCCTCATATAAATCCACCCTGATCATGGTTTTATTATCCTGGTAATAACTTGCTGTAGTCTCTTTGCTAACATTTTATTTAAGATTTTTTGCATCAATATTCATTAGAGATATTGGTCTATAATTTTCTTTCTCTGTTTGCTTATTTCTAGTTTAGGTATGAGCACCAAGTTGGTGTCATAAAATCAGTTTGGCAGAACTCCTTCCTCTCCTATTTTTTGAATAGTTTAAGTAGAATATAAATTTATTGTTCCTTAAATGTTTGATAGAATTCATTTGTAATACATTGGGATCTGGAGACTTTTTCTTAGGGAGTTTGTTTCTTCAATTTCTTTCTTTGAAATGGGGTTAAGTAACTTATTTCCTCTTCTGTTAATCTGGGCAGTTTGTATTTTTGTAAATATTCATTCATTTCATTCAAATTATCCAATTTATTGGGATACAGTTTGGTAAAGTAGCTTCAAATTATCTTTTTATTTCCTCCTACATTGGTGGTTACCATTTTTGATACTGTAATTTGGTTATCTTCTTTCTTTTTGTTTTCAAATCAGATTAACCAAAAGTTTGCCTAGTTTATTGACTTTTTTCATAAAACCAACTTGTAGTTTTATTTATGAGATCGATGGTGTTCTTGATTTCAATTTTATTAATCTCTCCCTTGATTTTCAGAATTTCTAATTTGGTATTTAATTGGGGGTATTTAATATGTTCTTTTTCCTAACTTTTTAATTGCATATCAAATTCAATTATCTCCTCTTTCACTATTTTATTCTTATAGACATTTAGAGATATAAAGATTCCCCTCAGAACTCCTTGGCTGCATCCCATAAATTTTGCTATGCGATCTCATTATTATCATTTTCTTGAATGTAATTATTGATTATTTGCTGTTTGATCCATCCATTATTTAAGATAAAGTTATTTAATTTCCAATTAGTTCTTGGTTTATTTTTCCCTGGCCCTTTATTACATATAATTTTTATTGCATCATGGTCTGAGAAGTATGTATTTATTATTTCTGCCTTTCTGTATTAGATTATAAAGATTTTGTGACCTAGTATATGGTCGATTTTGGTGAGAGTGCTAGGTACTGCCAAGAAAAAGCTATCCCCATTAAATTTTCTCCAGAGGTCTATCATATCTGTTTTTTTAAGATTTCATTCACCTTCTTAACTTCCTTCTTGTTTATTTTGTTGTTAGATTTATCTAATTCTGAGAGAGGGAGATTGAGGTCTCCCATTATTAAAGTCTTTCTGGCTATGTCTCCTTGTAATTCTCTCTCAGCTTTTCCTCTAGGAATTTGCATGCGATACCACTAGTTTAGCAATCTTTACTAATGATATAGTTTTGTATTTTCCTTCCTTATCCTTTTTAATGAGATTGATTTTTGTTTTTACTTTATCTGAAATTAGGATTGCTACCCCAGATCTTTTTTACTTCAACTGTGGCAAAATATATTTTGCGCCATCCTTTTACCTTTGTCCTGTATATATCTCTCTACTTTGTAGAATTCTGATTTTTAATCCATTCTGCTATTCACTTCTATTTTATGGAACAGTTCATCCCATTCATATTTACAGTTAATATTATGAATTCTGTATTTCCCTCCATGCTTTCTCCATTTATATTTTTCTCTCTTTCCTTTTCTCTTACTCCTCTTTCCTCCTTACCAAAATTTTACTACCTTTCCCCTTTTATTTTTTCTTTTAAAAATGTAACTTTTAGTTTATTTTTACTTATACTTTCTCTTACCTTTTATTACTCCCTTCCTCCCTTATCTTTCCCTTCCCTGTAGATTGTTATATTTTTAAGTGAAAGTGGGCATGTATCTTATAATCTATTAAATAGAATTTACTCAGCATTAACATTCTCTATTCTTTCCCTCTAAAATTACAAATCTTTGTGCCTCTTCCCTTGCTGTTGTTTATCACTCTAATACTATTAATCAGGTATCATCAATCACAGTTTGATTCTTTGATTACTTGATAAGCTCATTATTATCAGATATCACAGATTGCTTGTTTGCTTGATAGGCTACATGAACTCAAATTCCATCAAATTATAATTATAATCACTTATTACCTTACCACCTTTTCAACTATCTTTCAAGAACACACAAACCTTCCCAGAAGCCAATATATCCCCCAAACCATATCATTCTTGAAGTATTTATGCCCCTCCCCCAGACCTATTTTCTGTCACACACATTACTCCCCTTCCCTCCCCCACCCAGGACCAGGTTACTTGTACCCCTGTTAAGTGAAGCAAAGCCTATTTTCCTTCACACACACACACACACACACACACACACACACACACACACACACACACACACACACACACACAGCGCCCCCTCCTCGCCCAGGGTATCTAACCCATTGTTAATTGAAGCACCAGTCAAGTCAAACCCTGATTTAATTCACTGAAAGAATCTGGAGATCTCACCTGAGAACTTTACAAATGATTATAAATTACAGGAGACACTGACTCAGGTCCTCAGTTTATGATGCCCTCGTTACACAGGGTGCTAAGTGCCCTGGGATTAAAATGGGTCAAAGGATAGTGAGACACTTAAGTGAAAAGTTAAAACCACTGATTTTTTTCAGGGCTTTTCGTCTTAAACATAATGATGTCATCTTGGACCTCTATTGAGAGATAAGATCCAATTATACCCATATCCTTTAGGTTCATTCTCTTCAATTATATCCTACTCTTTAATTATCCTAAGAGGAGTAAATTCTGAAGAATTAGAAGTGTTATATCTTCCCTTTGGGGGTTGCATACATTTTAATGGTCTTCACCAACATTTGTTGTGTTTTGGTTTTTCCTTCCCCTTTTCTTTGACTTTTTTTTTAATGCAACTCTTGAACTGTTTATTTGGCAATTGAATTCTCTGTTCAGTTCTGGCCTTTGTGTCAGGAAATTCTGGAAATCCTCTATTTCTTGAATATCCATCTTATTCCCTGACAGTATATGCAGGATAGTACATTCTGCATTGTAATCCCAGGTCTTATGCTTTCTGAAATATGCTATTCCAGGTCTTCTGATCCTTCAGTGTTGAGGCTGATTCTGTTTTCTTTATATTTGAATTATTTTCTTTTTTGCTGATTGCAATATTTTCTCCTTTATTTGAGAACTCTGGAATTTGGCTGTTACAGACCTTGGAGGTTTTATCCTGGGATCTCTTTCTGGAGTTCTGTGAATTCTTTCTATGGTTGTATTGTTATGTTGTTCTATTATATTTGAAAAGTTTTCCCTTATAATTTCCTGCATGATGTTTTCCAAGTTCTTTTCTTTATTCATGCTTTCTAGTAGTCTACTGATTCATAGATTGTCTCTCTTGGATCAATTTTCCAGGCATTCATTTCCCTAAAAGGTATTTTACATCTTCTTCAATTTTTTTCAGCCTTTTTATTTTGTTTGATGAAATCTGATATTCTTGCAGAATCATTGGTTGCTATTTGTCCAATTCTAATTTTTAGGGGTTTATTTTCTTCAATTGGCTTCTGTGCTTTCTTTCCCAGTTGGTTATTTTTAATTTTAATGGAGTTGATTTCTTTGGTCAAGTTTCATAATTTTCCTGCATGAATGTCATTTCTTTTTTCCCCATTTTTCTTCTTCCTCTGTTCTTTGGCTTTAAAATTATTTTTAAGATCTTTGATTGGGGGAGGCTCGGTGGCACAATGGATAAAGCACCGACCCTGGAGTCAGTAGTACGTGGGTTCAAATCCATTCTCAGACACTTAATGATTACTTAGCTGTGTGGCCTTCAGCAAGCCACTTAACCCCATTTGCCTTGCAAAAACCTTAAAAAAAAGATCTTTGATGACCTTTTGATTTGAGTCCAATTTATAGACTGTTTTGATACTTCTCCTATGAGAAATTTTTCACTGCTTTTTTCTTCAGACATGACATTGTTATCATATTTGTCTGTAATTTTCTATAATCACACTTTTTTAAGAAGTATAAAGGCAAGTTTTTTTTTCTTTTACTTGGGTGGGGATCTCATCCCTTCCTGGCTTGCTGCTGGCCAAGATGTTTCCTATGCAGTCTAGGCCTTGCCTTTGCAAAGGTTTTTCTTCCTTTCTGTCCAGGTTCTAATTTAACAGAGGTTTGTTCCTGACCCTGTCCTGTCTTTGAGGGTTCAGACTTTCTTTGGGGTTGGGAGTACTCCCTGCTGGCTTTCTATCTAGCTGTCAGGACATATGCTGTTGTTAATCTGTTGGTACCTGGATTGCATGGTGGCTAAGAGCCACTTGCTGGCTTTCCTGCTCTCCTGTCTCTTAGACTTTACTTTATTTTCTTTACTTTACTCTTTATTTTATTCTTTACTATACTTTTTATTTTACTCTTTACTATACTTTCCCATTTTCCCCAAAGAGACAGTCCTTCAATGAAAATCCTCCATGATACCTACTGTTGAAAACTTCTCTGAATCTTCTCTTTTTCTTGGTGGAATTTGTAGTATGAATATCAGAGTAGAGGCTTCATTTATCTTTGATAGGGAAAATCTCCAGGAGCATATTAACTGCACACTGCCCTCTTGGTTCCTATGGTGTATGCCTTAATAGAATGTTGACTACTTGAGTTAAGGGAAAATTTTGTTTTTTGAATTTGTATCATCAATATATATCAGTTTCCATAATATAATAGATAATCATATACTTGTTTGATTGATTGAAATTTATCATATCCCTGTACATATGTTTGAACTTTCAACCATGTTTAGAACTCTTACCCAAGTCACTGTAACCTCTTAGTGTCCATAGCTTCCTTCAAAGCTCATTTCAAGTGTCTCATATTAGAGAGTGTGTGTTCTGATTTTTTTCCCCAGCTACAAATCCTTTTCAAATAACTTAATATTCCCTTTGCATATCTTTTATTTTTTATTTCCTCAGAGAAAATAGTACTTCTTCATGTCCAGGAACTGTTTATTTTCTTGTATTCTCTTGAGGACTAGACCTTGTTTTGTCAATTTGAGGAGAAGGAACTTAAGAAATTCTATTGAAATTTTTAATTAATAAATGAATGATAAATATGTTGAAATTTTTCAACACCCCTCCCTTTGTCACTGCAATTTTGTTCCTCAGAGATTATATTATTCAATAATTTATGTTTATATAGCAATAATCAGAAAATATTGGTTGTAAGCAGATGGGAATGTTGCATGAATTTCCAGGCCTATTGTAGTGTTTGATTCCTACCACCAATTTGATTTTGAGTCCAAGCTCATTTTCCATTTCTAGTTTCTGTCATAGATATATAAATTCTACTATCATACTAAATCAAAGGTATGTACACCTAACTTCAATCTCATTAAGGGTCATATGCATTCTTCTTCTAATTAATTTTTCCTTTGAGAATTAAAGATAAATGTCTTCTCATTTTTATATTTTCTCAAACTTTAATATTTATTTTCTCCTTCATTCTAATTACTTAATGATCCTACATGAGACACAGCAGATTCTGAACGTAGCTCAAAGTCAGCATCCCATCGTTTAGATTGTATAGACCCTAATTTAATCCTTTAGAAAAGAAAGAGAGAAACTGAGGCTTCCTGATCAATCAGAAATCACATTTAATGGAATTTTCTGGACTTGGAGTCAGAAGAGATATTATTTAGAATAGCTCCTTTGAAATTTATTGTCTCAGGGCGGCTAGCATGGCCTTGGAGTCAGGAGTACCTGGGTTCAAATCTGGTCTCAGACAACTTAATAATTATCTAGCTGTGTGGCCTTGGGAAAGTCACTTAACCCCACTTGCCTTGCAAAAAAGTAAAAAAAAAAGAAATTTATTGTCTCTGTGTTCATGGCATCTCTTTAATGAAACTTGATTCCTTCCTTTCAGTGGGGATAGCCATACTCTTAGAATCAACACTGTCAAGTTGTGAGGTTTAAATGAGGCAATGTGTTTAAATCATTTTGATTGCCTTAAAGAATTAGAAATATGTTAACTTCTGTTTTTATAGAACTTAAGCCATATGACCACAAGTCCAGTTCTTGTCCCATTATGTCATTGTGTATATATTTCACCTCCAATGACCAGCTGGGTATCATACCAATCTCCTCTAGAGCTGGGCAAAGACTGTAGAACCCTATTTGTTCATCTTTAAGATATGAATTGATCAACTAAGTAGATAGTAATTATATTGTTATATATCTTCTGAAATTTACTTGAAATTTGAGAGTTCAAAAAAGTTTTTAAAACTAAGTAATTTATACAAATGAATCCCCCTTTTGGTGACTTTTCCTCTAGAATCTGTCATATTTTTGTCTTGTATCAAATAATCATTGTCAAGCAAGATAAACCCACTAATTCCTCATATTTGCCTTACTCTTGAAGAGGAGATATTTATTATGAATCCCATGGTTAGGTACTGCAGTGGACAGAATCTATGTTTCAAAGTCACTTTTTAACTACAATCTCAAACATACTTGTCAAGTTATCTGCTGTTAGAGATTTGGCCAAAAGACTACTAGACAGCTAATTGCTGGCAGCAGTTTTCTCTCAAGAGCAAATGTCCATATGAATGCCAGACTGATGAGAGACTTTTTGTAATCCTTCATGTCACATCTCACCATTAGACCTACTCATTATGTTGTGCCTTTAAATGTACAAGTGAAATCCTTCACTATTGGCATTTTCAGTTCCCCCTCTTTTAAAAATTTGAGTATTGTAAAAAATCCCTTAATAAGACTGTTAATGTAAAGGCAAATGCAGGAGTGAAATAGCCTTGGGATTGGCACATAATGTGAGAAAAACAAGATCGGCATTAAGCTTCAGATTTTAGGTTTCTTTGTAAGGCTGGTCCATCCTTCAGCCATTGCTGTTAATTCCCTTTTCACTGCTCTTCCTACAGATAAAGAAAGCAACAAAAAATAAACTTTTATATGAAAATATTTCTTTCATAGTTTATCTTATCCTTATAAACTAAAGTATCTCTTGCCAGAACTTTTAATTTGTGTCCTCATATATAGAATTTTTATTGCTTTTAAGACCTTTTCTTGTAGAATAATTGAAATTTTAAAAACCCAACATTTCTAGACTTTACTGTTTTACTTTATTCATGAATCTAATTATTTCAGAAAATGTAAGCATATTTGGGAACTTTTATATATGAATTAGTTAATATTTATGCATTTAGATGGGATTAAGTGCTATATAAATTCCAAAACTCCTTATTATTACAATAGCTCATTGCATGTCTTTTTTGTTCTTTATATATAAAAACAAAATGGAGGGCCATCTGGGGAGCCAATAAGTATTTTACAAGCCCTGCTTCAGTAGAATTATAAAAACTAGTGACTTCTTAGAGATTATAATTTACCATAAAGGAAAAGGTTTTTTTCTTTTTTAAATGACATTTTTTATTAACACTGAAATTAACACCTTAATTTATGTACATTTTCCTCAATTGGGACTGGATGGATAATTTCATTTATCTTTAGGATATTTCAAGATGAGCCAACTCCCCCTTGTAATATAGTTCCTCAGCCTCTTAGGAATTTAATGTTAGAGAGTTGCCTGGAATAAAGGTTTCAAACATATACTCTAAGAATAACATGTCATCCATGACATTCTTCATGACACCTAAAATAGTTTTTAAAATTAATTGGGTAGTAGTTAATATAATATGTGAAAATATGGAAGTGGAGCCAAGATGGTGGAGTAAAGGCAAGGACCCTTCCAAATGCTCCCCCAAACCACTCCAAATTCCTTTAAATCATGACTCTAAACAAATTCTAGAGTAACAGAACACACAAAAAGATGGAGTGAGATAATTTTCCATCTGAAGGCAAATTTGAAGATCTGTAGGAAGGATCTGCCTCGGGGTAGGAGGAGCACAGAAACCAGGGCTGGGCCAGAGCAAAGATGGCCCCAGCATCCAAGATTGGGAAGTGGAGCCCTAGGTCAGTGGCAGTGATGGTGGTTTCCAGACTGTTCAATTCAAGGTTTGCTAAGGACAACTTGGAACGTCAGCAGGAAAATTCTGTCACATGGTATTGAGAGTGGAGCACAGTTGCACCAGGTCTTAGCAGCACAACACAACCCTGGCAAACCAGAGCAATCCTCAGGAATCACTGACATCAGAGGAACTGCTTCTGGAATTCTCAGTTTACTGCCAGTAAGGGTTCAGGAAGAGATTCCAGGGGTCTCTTTGCTTTCCCCAAGGCAGGATTCTGTTGTTTTCACTATACTCAGAATTGGGTCATAGCCTGGGACCCTAAGTCCCAGGAAGAGGAACAGAATCATAACAGAGCTTACTGCTGCAGCAGAGCAATAATCCTCACACTTCCAAGATAGAAAGGAGTATTTGTGGTTATCCACAGACCAGAGCAGAGGCCAGGAGAGTACTAATAGTCTCTCTTTAGATCATAAGAACTTGGAAGAATTGAAAACTTCCAGGTCCCTAGAAGTATATATAAAAACAGCAGCAAAACCCCTCCAAAACTTGACAATGCATCTAATATTTAAGAGTTAAAATTAAGTCATAGGCTGGGAAAATGAGCAAATAACAAAATGGAAAAAAATCCAACCATAGACAAATACTATGGAAGATCAAGGTTCACAATCAGAAGAAGGTAAAGTCAAAGTTGCTACATCCAAAATCTGAAAAAAATGTGAATTCAATTCACTTCATAGAAGAGCTCAAAAATGATTCTGAAAATCAAGTAAGGGAGGTAGAGGAAAAAATGGGAAGAGAAATGAGAGTGGTACAGGAAAATCACGAAAACTGAATCACCAACCTTGTGCAGAAGATACAAAAAATTTCCTGAAGAAAATAACATCTTAAAATAGAATGGTCCAAATGGAAAAAGAAATCCATAAAGCCAATGAGAAGAATGCCTTGAAAAGCATTGGCCATATGGGAAAAATGATACAAAAACTCATTGAAGAAAATAATTCCTTAAAACATAGAATGGAACAAAGAATAGAAAATGAGAGGAATCAAGAAACAATAAAATAAAGCCAAAAAAATAAAAAAAACTTCAAGAAAATATGAATTATCTACAACCAACCTGGAAAATAGATCCAGATGAGATAATTTACAAATTATTGGATCACCTGAAGTCCATGACCAAAAAAGAGCCTAGACATCATTTTTTTCAAGAAATCTTCAAGGAAAACTTCACTGATATTCTAGAAATAGAGGGTAAAATAGAACTTGAAACAATGCATCGATCACCTGCTGAATGAAATTTCAAAAGGAAAACTGCCAGAAATATTATAGCCAAATTTCAGATCTCTCAAGTCAAGGAGAAAATATTGCAAGCAATCAGAGATAAACAATTCAAATATCATGAAGCCAGACTCAGGATAACACAAGATTTAGCAACTTCTAGGTTAAGGCATCAGAAGCCTTGGAATATGATACTGTAGAAAGCAAAAGAGCTTAGAATACAGCCAAGAATGAATTAATCTGCAAAACAGAACATAGTCTTTCAGGGTAAAAGATGGAAATTCAATGAAATAGGGGATTTTTAAACTTTCCTTATGGAATGACCAGAGATAAACAGAAAATTTGGTATTCAAATATAAGACTCAAGCTAAGCCTAAAAAGTTAAACAAGAAAGGAAAATTTTAAGGGACTTCATGATATTGAACTGCTTATATTCCTGCATGGGAAGATGATGTTGATAACTCTTTTGAATGTTTTCATTCATTAGAAAGAGCATATATCAACAAGGCACAGGTGGGAGGTAATTAGGTGGAATAATATATTAATTGACTCAGACTGGAAAAGGAAGAAAGGGATAGAGGTAGAAAAATGTGGAACTCAAAAGGTTACAAAAAGTAGAATGTCAAAATCTATCTTTGCATATAATTGAAATATAAATAAATAAATGAAAATATGATAAAATAATATTAAATTTTAAATGAAATCAATATGGAACTGTGGTTATGATTATGTGGGGACTAATGACCTTCATTTCTATTTGAATTTGACACCATTGCCTAGAGGAGTAAGAGATTTAAATAACTGGCTAGGAGTTTTAGCAGAGATGAGTTATGAATCCATATCATCCTTGCTCAAAGTGTAGCTCTCTGTTCAATACACCATGCTGCATCTTTTCCCCTATATACCAAGTTAAATTGTGTTTCAAATAATTTTAACTATTCAAAATAATTGCACTTAGTTAAGTATGCATAATATAACATATTACAACCAGCTTTACCTTTTGAGAAGAATGGTCTTATTCCAATAATTAGCATCATTGACTTTGTAATGGTTATGAGAAACAGCATGGTACCTTGCCATTTATAATTATAACAGCAATCGCTATTTGAGAATTATAGTTATTTTGCTAAACTTTCAATTACTTCCAGGCAATTTCAATAAAATTAGCCCACCAAAAATTAAAACAAAATACATTTTCTCTAATGCCTTAGATGGCCCAATGAATTATTTATGTATTTTTGATTGGGACACTCCCAGTCACAGTTGCAAAATGTTGCTTAAAAATGTTAATTTCTATAACCTATATGGAAAACATCAGGTGTTGAAGTTGCACAGAATGAATCGTTGTTGGTTAAATGGGATCTATTGGTTACATGAGAATTTGAAGCCAGATTTTGGTATTGTTTTTAATTGATTCAATTTTTCTCCAATGCATAAATTATAAATTGACTTTCTTTGCTTTATTTTCTAGAAGAAGGATGTATTTTCAAGAAGCATGTCCCTTTGAGAATAAGCTTGCTTTTTAGTGTTTGTAACTGTTAATAAAATGAACAGTACAATAAAAACCTTTCTACAACATCCCTTTGTATATTCCATATAGCTATATAATCCAGTGCTACAAGATGAAAAAAATGGTTTTTGCTTGG
Source organism: Macrotis lagotis (assembly GCF_037893015.1). Classification (NCBI taxonomy): domain Eukaryota; kingdom Metazoa; phylum Chordata; class Mammalia; order Peramelemorphia; family Peramelidae; genus Macrotis; species Macrotis lagotis. Next base: position 302,877,936 of record NC_133659.1, on the reverse strand, counting down.
TTTTGCTTAGTTTCCCTAATGGCATCAGTGATATGATAGTATGATAGTACTTTTGCTTTTTCTCTTAAAGAAAGAATTCTGAAAGTTGGAGAATCAGCCAAATTTTAAATACTCTAGATGATTTATTGAACAGAGTGTTTAATGAAAATAGTACTTTCAGAATCTGTACAAAAATGTGCTTGAGAGAAAATGACCTCAAGATTGTACCACTAATCAATACTTCAATAAACCAAGAATGTGGGATTTCATTGTGGAGGGGGTATTCTCTGCATCAATGTTGACAATACATAAATATATATTATGTAATGTACATATGCATATGCACATAAAGACATTTGTATTTCTAGATGTTTATACATATGTGCATGTATAAACACATATATTTATCTGTGTACATACATAAATATATGTATTATGAATATACACACATTTCATTATATATACATATGTGTGCATATAACTATCCTATGGTTAACCTGCTGAAGAGATTCTTTGAAGTTACTGATTCTTGGACAATGGGTATAAACTCCATTACTGAACCCATTTATGATGTTAGACCCTACTTTAGTTTGTACACTGGTTATAGCCTTTGAGACACCAAAGTCATCTCCATGACTCTATGAGATCATCAGTTCAGGCCAATTCAAAATATCTTTATTAACTGCCCAGAAAGTGAAGATAGTTGAAAAGAAATAGGGCAATTGAATATGTAGAGAGCTTCCCACAAAGACAGAAAGTTTTTGTTGAATAGTTGTTTAATCTTGTCTAACTCTTTGTGACCCCATTTGGGATTTTCTTGGTAAAGAAACTAAAGTGATTTGCCATTTCCTTGTACAGGTCATTTTATGGATGCGAAAAACTGAGGCAAAACAGGGTTAAAGTTGCCTGTCCAGGGTCACACAGCCAGTAAACATCTAAGTATAGAGTAAAGTCAAGTACTCCTGGCTCAAGCCAGCCATGTAGCAGCCCCAAAAGAAATGTATGGATTCAAGTTTTGCCTCTGGCAGGAACCAGAATCTGGACAAATTGTTTAATTTTTCAGTTTTTTGTATCACTTTGCATGTAAGTGGCAAAGAAGATGCCATCTTACATTGGTTGAGGGAGTTTCTTTACCTTAGATTTTCTTTAATCAAGGAAATCAAAGGTCATTCTGTGATTTCTCTTTATTTAAGGAAGTCTCTAAGGAAGTTACTGAGGATCCAAAGAAAATAGAAAAAAATGAAGAACCATATATTGAAATAGTACATTAGTGAAGGCATTGTGGCAACAAATAGGTTTTATAAATTTGACTTCATGGTATTACTCTTTTGTGACCTATTTTTCTTGATGAAATTTGATATCACCCCCAGCTTCTCTGAAATGAATTTTTTTTTTTAGATTTTTCAAGGCAGTGGGGTTAAGTGGCCCAGGTACTCCTGACTCCAAGGCGGGTGCTCTATTCACTGCGCCACCTAGCCGCCTCCCTGAAATGACTTTCTTGTACCCAAGCAATCTGTTTCCCTGCTTCAACTTCCTGACCCTGGCATAAAAAAAAAAATAATTCAGCCATATCCTGTTTAGATCACTCAGACTTGGTGGGTCCCTAAGACCATACAAGTCAACACACCTGATCACTTTCTGACAAGATTTTTTTCAATATAGAGATGAGAGATCATGTCCAGAGAAACTTAGTGCTTCTGTGTCTTATTGCATATCCTTCCTGTTAGGACAAAGAAAAGCTCCTTTTTCAATGGGCAGTATTTTTGGAGTGTTTCATTTCATCTCAACATAAAATGTGAATTAAGAGTTGGTTGGGATTAGGACTGTGCTTCTAATAAATCCAAGAAAAATACACATAAACAAATATGCAAGCACACATATATGTACTAGAGAGAGCCAAAGAACCAGTCTTAACATTTTTCTAAAGGATGAATGTACTCTTCTTTTTTAGTTGAAGTTGTTTTGTTTTTCATTCTTTTGAGATGCACAAATATCTTTGAATTGAACTGTCACTCAAATGAGTGGAGTAGAATAAAGATAACCCCAAATAATCTAAAATTGTAATTGCTTTACAGTGGCCAAAGGACTCACCCCCTCCTGGTCTCATGGCTGTTTTATCTCAAAGTAATGGCATAATTCTGCATCCCTTACAAGAGGTGCTTTGTACTGTGGTAGAAAAACTGTCTGAATTTCAAGTTAGAAGATAAAAATTAAGTTTAACCTCTACCTTGAATTAGGTGAATGATCTTAAGAAAGTCTTTCTCTGAGCCTCAGTATTCTTATCTATGAAGAAAGTAATAAGCCAAACCCATCCTCACTCACAGCACTAAGAGGATCAGATGAGATAATGCAGAGAAAACATTATGCAAATATGTAATGTTATGATGTGAGATGGTCTGATATGGTATGAAAATATCATTACCTTAATCTTATTATTGAAGAAAGTAAATTGCTCTGCTCTTGCAAACCTCTAGACATTTCTTGACATAAGGTAAAATGCTATTTTATAATTCCTATAACATCAAAATAGGTAGAGAAAATGAGAAATTTTGCTATCTAGATATGATCTGTGATTTTGTAATTTTTAGGCCCTTTTCCCACTTTTAGTACCCAACTATAGGATCTTGTCATCTCATGTCTGGACTGTGGTAATAACCTCCTGGTTGGCCTTAAGTCTGTAGTCTCTCCCTCCTTACCTATTCTCTCTCTCTCTCTCTCTCTCTCTCTCTCTCTCTCTCTCTCTCTCTCTCTCTCTCTCTCTCTCTCTCTCTCTCTCTCTCTCTCCCCTTCTCGTCCTCTCCCCATTCCCTCTCACCCTCTTTCTTCCCCTTCTCACCCTTTTTCTCCCTCCTCTCTCTTTCTACCCCTTCCCCTCCCCTCCCCTGTCCCCCTCTCCTCTCTCTTTCTTCTTCCTCCCCTTTTCTCTTCCCCCCTTCCCCTCTCATTCTTTGTCTGTCTCTTTCAACTTGAATACGTCTGCATTATCTGCAGGGTAAAATGTAAAATCCTACATTTCACCACTTGAAAATTTTTTACCATCTAGCCCATCCCCAGCTCTTCAGTATTTCTGGACCTCACCACTCTACACATAGTTTATAACAACCTAGTGACATTGACATCATTTCTTCTCCTCTCAGAAGACATTAGCACCTGATTCCATTTTCTTCCTGTCCCTCATGCCTCTACTTATCGCCCTTCTCAAACTCATTTCCTGGCTTCCCTCCCTTCCTTCTAATCCCATCTTCAAGAAGTCTTTCCTGACGCTCTCAATGCTTATGTCTTCTCTAAAAGATATGTTTTGGGAAGCTAGGTGGAAAAAGATAGAATTGCCAGATCTGGCTTTAGGATGACTCATATTCCATCTTAGACATTTACTAATTGTGTGAAACTGGACATGCAATATAACTCTTTGCCTTAGTTTCTTCATTTACAAAATGAACTGGAGAAGGAAATGAAAAACTATTCCATTATCTTTGCAAAAAAAAGTCCTACATTAGGTCACAAAAAAAATCTGTCATGACTGAAAAATTACTGAAGCACAAAGATAACCTCCAGTTTACCTTGAATTTATCTTGTTTATACATAGTGGTTTGCATGAAGTCTTCCCAATTAGACTAAGAGCAAGAAATGTTTTTATCTTTCTTTATATCCCCAGGTACAGTGCCTGGGACAAGGATGTACATAATTAAATGTTTATTGACTTTTGCACTGATTCACATCATAAGCAAACCTTCTCTACTCTAGGAATTTCAATTTATCCTTTAGCCATTAAATGATTCTATAATACAATAGGTTGTCTTTTGAGAATCATTGTGTTTGAAACATTTATTCCCCTAGAATCAACTTCTTAATAAGTGTCTGAAATTAAAAGAAGTTAAAAACATAACTAGGATGGCCCTGAAATCAAAAATATGCAATCTTTTCAAGGTTTTTGCTACTCTCTTCAAAAACTTTGAGGAATTTGCGGGTGTGAACTATTAGTCTTTTCACGGAAGAGGAAACAGATTCAGAGAACAACTTTCCTCTAAGTATTCAATTAGTTCTTGACAGTTAGGAATCAAAACAACATGTTTGCCTTTAAATTCAGTCTTTAAATTCCTTCTGCTGTGTCATACAATCCTTCTTAGCACCATGAAATCATGCCACCATAATTGAAGCCTATCTGCCCCGTATGGACTTGGCAGGATTTGAGTTCTTTTACCATAACCTTAAAAAATCTAGATGGGTATTCAAATAGGACTTTATGGAAGACTGTTCTTAATGGGAAAAATATTTGGATGTCACCAAATAAGCAGCTTCATGGGAAAAAGTATTTAGAAGATTAAATGATAACACTAAGATATTTTCTCTTTTTTGGATACATGGAACATTGATAGATCATTAAGAAAAGTAGTGAACCATCAGATTTCAGAGATAAGATAAGCTTAATTTTATGTTGAGCTTAAAATTTTAATACAAAAGCTTCATTGAAATGTCCTATATTATGGGGTGGCTAGGTGGTATAGTGGATAAAGTACTGGCCTTGGAGTCAGGAGTACCTGGGTTCAAATTCAGTCTCAGACACTTAATAATTACCTAGCTTTGTGGCCTTGGGCAAGCCACTTAACCCCATTTCCTTTCCAAAAACCTAAAAAATGAATAAATAAATAAATGTCCTATATTATTAATTTTTAGGAAAAGAATATTAAGCTTAGAAGAGAAGTCAGGTTGAATTAGAGCTAGATGGATGAAAAGGGACACAGCACTGTTAATAGTTTTGGCACAGTAGATACTTATTAACTAAAGTAGGTACTGCCTTCATTTCTAAGATTGTAGATATAAATATACATTAGACATAGCTTTAGATAGGCTATAGGTTAGAGATAGTTCTGGATTGGCAATAGTCCTGTCTATAGATGATTAGATATATGTATATAAAAATATAAACACATATAGATGTATATCCTATATACACATGCATATATGTATATATATGTTCATATTTCATGCATATATATATTCATACATTCCAAATGAAATGTGTGTATGAGTGTGTGTATGATTTGATCCTTACAAAAATCTTGGAAAGTAGTAAGGCTATAATGAGTCAAGAGCATAGAAATGGACTCAGAGATGCACTTGGGGTATACCTATGTTAAGAAAGAAAATAGATCTTTACTAGAAAAGATGACTGAAAAATTAGCTTATTAGAAGGAGAAACAGGCATCAATGGCATCTTCAAAATTATGGAAACAATGAATTAAGAAGTAAGGAATAGTCAAGAGTATCATCTGCTACATTTTGGTAAATAATTGTATTGTACCTTTTGGTTGTTTTCTTACTGTATGGAAATATACCATTATCTTTCTCATTATAAAAATCAATCAATCAAGCCTCATATTTGATCTGTATATTCCTGCTAATTATTATGCCCAAAATTTTCTTTTGGTGACTAAATTCCTTGAGAAGACCATCCATAATAGGTATATCAACTTCTTTTCTCTCACTCTTTTTACATGCTAGTGTGGCATCTCACTTCATCATTTAACTAAAACTTTACTCTCCAAATTATTCTTGGAAATCTCTCAAAGATGGCATGTTTGCATGTTTGCATGTTTGTCCTTAATTCTATCCTGTTTCCTTTATTAATGACTTGTATGAAGGCAAAGATGGCAGGTTTATTAGATATTATACATCTAGGAAATGGAGTTAATAAAAAGAGATGACTGAATGGGGAAAAATGAGATATGGAACATTTTGTTCAGGTGTAGGAACCATGAAATAGTGGTAGTGGTGGTGGCAGCAACAGGTATTCATGTAAGCTGATTTGTGCCAGATTCTGGTAGAACATTCTGATCAGCCATAGTCAGACACACTGTAAGTTTTCTTTAACAAAAATGATATTGTCTTGGTCCACTTTGATAATAAAGGAGAAGAACCAACCAGTAATTATTATTTGTTGCTATTATTATTATTACTAGCAGTAATATAGTATTTAAGTACAATCAAATGTACAGAACCTAATAAAAATTATGATTTAATATTCACAGTAAACCTGATATTTTCATCTGATTATCTTCATTTGCACTATTCCTACTTCACTATTTTAAGCAATTGACACTTAAAACTGCAGTAAGATTTTTGAAACAGACTATTGTTCTCTTGTTTTTGTCCTTCTCAGTTCTTCATTAGGTCATATAAATCTTCTCCTTATTTCTGTGAAAGTATTATATTATATTACCATTTATTCCACTACATCTATATGCCATGATATTTTCTCCCTTTGCCAACTATTTTCATCTGAGAAATCTTGAATACCTCCATTGTGCAAATCTTTCTCTACAACACATGTTCTCCACAATAACCTGCTGGGAAATTTTATTTGGTTTTTTTTCTGGCATTCTACATTCAGTATTAAGTGTTTATGAACAGGTTGGTCAGCTTTTTTATAGAAGCACTCTTGTTAATATTCATAAGGTGAACAAATGAATGAGGATTATAAAATTGTAATATTCTCAGACAAAACTATCAAACCTGCACAGGTCACCTCCTACACTCCTGAGTACACCTATAATCAGATTAAAATGTAATTGAAAACTATTTAATAAAATAAATAAAAACACAATAAAATATAGATTATGTAAACTTGTGATTTTCTAAGTCAATATGCAGCTTGTAAGGATTTTTATGTGTGGTTTTCTGTTTCTCAGTTGTCTTTGAATTTAAAGTTATTGTATGATGCCTACAATAAAACGAATGAGTCATCAGCCAACAAACTATTTTTTAAATTTTTTGAATGTGCTAAATTGAATATAAATAAAGGTAAAACTGTGGTGCCTGCTATCAAGATGCTTACATTCTCAAAGGAGAAGACAGGATACAAATAATATGATGCAACAATAATTACAAATACAAATAATATGATTCAAAAATAATTCATTTAAAATAATAAATAATTATTTAACACAAATTTAAAAAGTACTTTACAAATATTAACTCATCATAAAAACTTGAGAAGTTAGGTGCTATTATTATCTTCATTATATAGATGTGAAATCTGAGGAAGTTAGAAGCTAAATGACACAACTAGTAAGCATCAAATCCAATTTGAAAATACAGGTCTTTCTGACTTCTAGGTTTAGGACTCTATCCAATGTGTCTATAGGAACCCTTTCCAAATAGTGGATCAACACATATACCGTGTAAATAAAAAGATATTGTAAAGGGAATGGCCTCCAAAGGTACCAGGGAAATTAGGAAGCAGAGATGGAAAGGGAGAACAACCATTCCAGTGAACAAATTCCCCAGGCCTTTTCATCATCTTTTCTAGCATAGATACTAATGCACACATGCATAGAACACAATTGAATCTGACCTCAGGCTGCAAAGCAAACATAACATAAAGTTGGAAAGTCACTGTTGAATATCCCTTGTCAATATTGCTTTATTCTCTAGATGCCTGAAGATATATCACAGTCATTCCTGAAACTTCATATATGTGAATTGACAGGAATTTGTTTTTCCTAGAGTTTCAAAGTCAAAGTTTGTAAGACAGTTTGATTAGTTTGACATTACTCAATCAGATTTAGCAATAAAAGGGGAGGGAGAAGTCAGATTATTATCAACACTCCTAAATGTCTACCTCTATAACATAAACACAGAATTTCTATGAATTCTGTTGAAATTTCTGTGCTGATGAATTGTTTCATTTCTATTTCATTTCATATCACCAGATTTTACTCTACCGCCATCTGCATAGAAATTGTTATTTAATTTTAGCTACATTTCTACAGTGACTTTCTATCTCTTATCCATCTTTTTAACCTCATACCTTTTCTTCTAGAGTCCCTTTTCCCCAGTACTTTAGAATCCATCTTTCTTTAAACAACTGACTGTACTAGCAAAGAGTACTTGAGTGTACAATAAGATGTGAGTTCAGCTTCCAGGTTCAATACAGCAATTGCATTAATTATGGAGAAATCATTAATCTCTCTAAGCTTTACTTCTCTCCTGTGAGAAAAAAAGGATAAAATATCTCCCAAGGATTAAGTGAAGTAATATGTACTGAGAGATTAAGCTTTAACTCAAAGCAGTATTAAGATTTTTGGGACAGTCCATGGAAATAACTTTTCCTCCCTCTTTCAATTATTTTCAGTCTGTATTGTAACTTTTGGGTGTTTTCTTACTGTATGAAAATATACCATTATCTTTCTCATTATAAAAATCAATCAAGCCTCCTATTTGATCTGTATATTCCTGCTAATTATTATGCCCAAAATCTTCTTTTGATGACTAAATTCCTTGAGAAGACCATCCACAGTAGGTATATCAACTTGTTTTCTCTCACTCTTTTTACATGCTAGTGTGGCATCTCACCTCATCATTTAACTAAAACTTTACTCTCCAAATTACTCTTGGAAATCTCTCATAGATAGCATGTTTGAAAAATCTAATGATCTTTACTCAATACTGATTCTTCTTACCGTTTTTTGTACTCTGATGAGGTTGATCAACCTTTTTTTCTGACTCTCTTTTCTTTAATTGTGTGTGTGTGTGTGTATGTGTGTACGTGTGACAACTTTTTTTGTTCTTCTCCTCTCACTTATTTGACCATTTCTCTTCAAGTTTCTTTGCTGGATCTTCAACCAGATCATGCTTAATAACTGTGGGTGTCACATAGAGCTCTACGCATTGCATTCTTTTGTTTTGTTTTTCATTTTTGGTTTTTTGGTTTTTGCAAGGCAATGGCCATTAGTGACTTGCCCAAGGTCACTCAGCCAGGTAATTATTAAGTGTCTGAGTTCATATTTGAAATCAACTCCTCTTGACTCCTGGGCTGGTGCTCTATCCGTTGCACCACCTAACTACCCCTCAGTGTACTGTTTTCTTCACCCTTTGTATGATTTCACTATGTGGTTTAATCAGTTCCAGTAGATTTTGTTGTAATTTCTATGCTGCTGAATCTCAAATCTATTTGCTTAGTTGTAACCCCTCTGTTGACTTCTAGGCTTATATCTCTCATAACTACCTCAAACTGGATGTCCTGTTGCTTCTTAAAATCGATGACTTCAAAACTGAACTAATGATCTTTCCACTGAAACCCTGACTCTCAACCGAAGTGTCATCAATTACTCACTATTTCTCCCCTCATCCCCAATATCCAATCTCCTGCCAACACTATTCAATTTGAGGGAATCCACAATTAAATACCAAATCAGAAATTGTTACCCCCCCAAAAAAACATTAAATTTAGCTGAGTCTTAAAGAAATCAAGAAATTCTAAGAGATTGGGTGAGAACAGAAGATGATATTGACAGTTCAAAGACATTCTCGAGAGGAATCAAGAATATTGTGTGAGAAAAATGTATTAGACAAATATGGATAGAATATAGGATATGTGTAGAAGAGCTATGTGTACGGAGACAAGAAAGATCGAAAAGATCCAGGGGAATAATTTAGATTTCCAAAAGTCACTACTGTAATCCTCCTAACTCTCATGCAACAACTGTGTTTATTTTCCATTTCTTGTTCATTTTTTCTCCCAACCGTTTGATTGTTTTCTTTTCTCAGAAATGGAATGTCTTATGCAAAGCTCTCCACCAGACCAAACTGAAGCCTTCACCTGCCCTGGTGCCTCAAAAAAAAATAAATAAAAACTAATCCAATTCTTCCTGAAACCCCTCCCCAGTCATTATGATCTCTAATGATCTTTCCCTTTCCTAGACTCCTTACTAAGATGCAAAAGCATTTTAATAAAATGCAGAAAGGCAGAAATAGTAAACAAACACTTTTCAGATCATGATGAAATAAAAATTACAAGTAATAAAGGGTCACAGAAAGATAAACCAGAAACTAATTGGAAATTAAATAATTTCATCTTAAACAATGGATGAATCAAAAGCAAACAGAAATATCAACAAATATATCCAAGAAAATGATACTAATGAAACATCATACCAAAATTTATGGGATGCAGCTAAGGCAGTTTGTGGGGAAAATTTTATATCTAAATGCCTATATGAATGAAATAAGGAGGAGATCAATGAATCAGGTGTGCAACTAAAAAAGCTAGGAAAAAGAACAAATTAAAGATCCCCAATTAAAGAACAAATTAGAAATTCTGAAATATCAAGGGAGAGATTAATAAAATTGAAAGCAAGAAAACCATTGATTTCATAAATACAGCTAAGAGTTGGTTTTATGAAAAGCCAATAAAATAGACAAACCTTTGGTCAATCAAAAATAAAAGGTTGAACTAAGCACCAATGAGGACGAAATTAAAAAGATAATTCAGAGCTACTTTGCTGAATTGTATGCCAATAAATTGAATATCTTGAATGAAATCAATGAATATTTACAAAAGTACAAACTGTCCAGATTAAAAGAAGAAATAAATTGCTAAACATCATTTCATAAAAAGCAATTGAACATCAATAGTCTCCCTAAGAAAAAGTCTCCAAGTTCAGATAGATTTACAAGTGAATTCTACCAAACATTTAAGGAACAATAAATTCCTTTTCTACTTAAACTATTTTTAAAAATAGGAGAGGAAGGAGTTCTCCCAAACTCCTTTTATGACACCAACATGGTTCTGATACCTAAACCAGGAAGAACCAAAATACACAAAGAAAATCATAGACCAATCTCCCTAATGAATATTGATGTAAAACTCTTAAATTAAATTTTAGCAATGAGAAAAGAAATGAAGTGGGCACCACCTACAATTAAATTCCACATAGTTTACACTTAATCATTATCTATTTCATGGATTTGTGATTGCTACAAATTGAATGTGAAGTATGAAAAGATATTATCTGTTTTCTGTATCCCTTTAAAAGTATCTGTTCAACTAAGCAATTCATAGGTAAGCAGTAAATAAATGTTGTTTAATTGCATGAAAAATTTTAAGCTTCAAATGCCTGGAAGGGAAAGTGTATTCATACATGATATGTCTACTAATACTCAAGGATTCTAATACTGGCTCAGAAAGGGCAATCAAGTTTGCCCACCAACATCTGGGATGTTTAATATCTACAAAACGAATTTTTAAAAGTTTTTGGTTGATAAGGAAAGGAGGATAGTGTCCCTCCCCTGCCCCTCGCCACATACATATGCCCATTCACGTCAAAATGCTATTTGCCCTTTGGGGGTGATATTCACAGGTCTTAGGGAGAGAAAATAAAATGATCTCATTTGTTACCCTAAACCTTAAACATCTCAATAATTCACTGCCTTGATTATAGTGTTTTCCATGTCTAGATAAAGTATAGATAATACCTAATTTACCTCCATCCATAGCATAGTATTTATAGATGATTTCATTATGACTTGAACATTATGGAAGTTGATACATGTAAGCTTAGTTTCCCGTGGCCAAACTATATGTGCCTGAAAACATAAACTATTTTTACTAATATTTCTTTCTAGGAGTTATATTTTGGAAAAAAAATCACATTACCAAAATTTATGGTGTTTATAGATATAGAAATAGATATAGATATAAATACCTATAGCCATCTAAATAAATATGTGTATATTTATACATATGTGCATATATAATATATTTATATATTTTTTAATTTTTATATTTTATATTACAGATTATATAGAGATATTTTATATTTAATTTATTTACATATACATATATATATATATATATAAATAAAATATATATATATATAAATAAAATAGAGAGAGCCCCAAATGGTGGTTATCATTCTCATTCATAAGTAATTATTGCAGGATTGGAAAGATCTTTGGCATTCTATTAGAGGCTTTCTTTTATTGAAGTTAGTTAAGATAATGTTGCCTCGATGATTTTTTTAAAAAAGTTTTTAAGTGAATTCCCCTTGGAATTGTTATAGCAAAGTGTGGGTAAAAAACAATTAGTCCCTAATACTTATTTTTTTAAAAAAGCATAAATTCTTGAAATATTTTTAAGAATGAGGACTTCAGAAGCAATTTTGCTTTATTTAAACGCATCATTCCCATTATCTGTAATGGAAATTGGATACACATGGACAAGAGAAATTGTTCTGTGCCTGTTTTGTTTGTGGGGCTTATTTATTTCTTTGCCTCCGAATTTTCAAAGGATTTCTTTTATAAAATTTTGTATCTTGCTGGAAAATGAGGAAATGATATCTGGTTTTAGCCAAATTCAAACTTCAAGGAATAAGATTCATATCCTTCATTCTCCCTTTAAGGATTTTGGCATTACGAGACTGCCAGGAGCAAATATGTGAATATTTGTGCTTTCTGGACTTCATACTATTATAAATTTGACTTCGTATTATTTTTGTGACCCAGTAGAGTAAGTTGTATTTTGAACAAATTCTCAATTGCAACATTTTATTCAAGATGAATGATTCATGTCATATGCTCCATGATTCTTATCATCCAGAAGACACATTTAATTGAAGCATCATGGTACAGTGGACAGGACACTGAGTTTGGAAACAGAAATACTGCATTCTAATCCTGGTCAGCTCTGCTTTGTTCTAATTGTATGTTCTTCAATTTTGTCACTTGACCTTTTTCGGTACTAAATTTTTCTTTAAAATAAGGGAGTTGGAGTAAATGGGAGCCTTTAAGGCTATGTAAGGGCTTATGTTAGATTTTATGTAAGATTTTAAATCTTTTTCCTCTAGTCTTTCATCGGTCTTTTTTTTTTCAAAGTTTCCATCCTTTGGTAAATGTGTATTTTTTTTCACATATCATAACCCATGTTATGATAAGTAATAAATAGCTCTCTAGTTAGTGTGCATTAGAAATATTATTTTAAATATGGCATTAATGTATCATCCTTTTAACATAGTAATCGATGGTATTTATGAAATATATAGAATAAAGCTTATTTTTGAGGTCACATAACTATGTGACCCTTGTCAAGTTATTTATTTTCTGCACTACTGACATGTAAAAGTTCAATGAAAATAGAATTCTATAAACTTGATGATAATAATTGATTTTTTTCTATTGTATTCTCATGTACAAAGTCTTTGACTACATACTGGATATCTGGTAGATATTTTAAGTTCAATATAGCAAAAGTAAATTCATCTTTCACTTTGAACCCTACTCTCTTCCTTTCTTTCCTAGTACTATCTCAGTCTCCCAGTCACCCAGGCCTTTATCCCTGGGGTCTCGCTCAATTCTTGACTCTCATCCCTATCATTTAATCTTTGGATAATCCAAATGATTTTTATCTTTTAATATCTCTCTTATAAACCCTTTTCACAGGGGCGGCTAGGTGGTGTAGTGGATAAAGCACCGGCCTTGGAGTCAGGAGGACCTGGGTTCAAATCCAGTCTCAGACACTTAATAATTACCTAGCTGTGTGGCCTTGGGCAAGCCACTTAACCCCGTTTGCCTTGCAAAAACCTTAAAAAAAAAAACCCTCTTCAATCTCCAACATTGTCACTATCCTCATAAAAATTTGTATCACATACTTTGACCGTGGTCATAGCTTTTCGCTTGGCTTTCTTGCCTCAAGACTCTCCCCATTCCAGTCTATTAACCCCTAGTCTATCAAACTAATCTTCCTAAACTTCAGGTCTAAGCATGTCATTAACCTATTCCTTAAACTCCAGTGGCTCCCTAGTATCTCCCAAATCAAGTAGCAAATCTTATTTGCTTTCTAAAGACCTTTATAATAGGACTTCTTGCTGGTTTCCAGTCCTATCTACTAAGCTTTCCCACATCTTCTGTCATCCAATGACATTAACCTCCTCGTTGCTCTTCACACAAGACATTCCAGCTCCCCTTCCCAGGTATTCATTGTCACTGACTTTCCCATATAACTAGAATTATTTCTCTTAATTGCTGTCACAGTAATTCCTTAACTCTCTAAAATGACACTCCCACAAAAAAAATCTTTCCTGATCTCCTTTAATGCTAGTTTCTTCTCTCTAATTTATCCAGTACTTAATTTGTTTTAATATGGTTGTTTGAATGCTGTCTCTTCTGTTATCTTCTTTAGGTTTTGTCTCTCCCTTTCTTTGTAACCCCTTATAATACCTTGTGCATAGTAGTTACTTAATAAGTTTGTTATTTATCATTATCTGAACACATATGTAATATATATGTAAATATTTATCATGTGTATATTATATGTGTGTACAAGTACAATATTGATGGTGAGGGGAAATTTTCAACCAATTTCCTTGGCTGCCTATACATTCATACAAGTCATCTCTTTCCTCTAGGCATTATATTGGTTTTCATAATAATATTGTCATTTAAATGCTCAGAATAATATTAATTTGGCTTATGGTCCATCATTCTAGTTTTATAAATTGTTATTCCAAAATGGCATTCATATCTCTATGAAGAATTTCCTTGCTTACTTCTCTAACCTATATTTCCTATTGGTAAGAAAAAAAGAAGTCCATTTTACAGTTTTAAATATCTATGAACATCTGTCATCTATCTATATCTTTAGCTCTACACATACACACACACAGACACAGACACAGACACACACACACACACACACACACACACACAAACACACAATTATCTCTTTAGGAAGTCAGTATGCTGACCCAATATCCATTAACACTCACAGAAGGTAACATTTTAGTTAGACTTCAAAAGCTGCCATATGAAAGTACATGATCTAGTGTTGTGAAGCAAAAGAGATTTATTTCTTAATAATAGTCTGAAATAAAAACTATGTATTATAGTCGAGTTATTATACTTGGAGTCAGAAGACTAGGATTTGTCCTTTATAAAATTTAGAACTTTCCACTAGTATGACCCTCAGCTGTCTTATATTAAAATAAAATTGTTTACCTTCATGACCCAAATGGTATCTTTCATGCTAGAATTTTGGCATTCTGATTTGTATTCTAAATGTCATCACAGAGGGCATAAGTCTACTCTCAGACCATGAGGAGATATCTTTCAGTAATGTACTATCTTTATGATTTAATGTGTTCTGTCTATCCATATTTGTAAAGATACTGTTGTACAAGTCATGATCTGAGATATCCAAATGCTTTGATAAGTTACCCAGTACAACCTTCATACATTTCACAAACTTCAAACTCTGTACTTTATATCAGCAGAGAAGATAAATTGCAGGAAGACGTCAAATCATACCTAATCAAAGCTATATATTTTGGGGGTGCTACTTTTTTCTTCAGTATTTGTAGTTATTAATAGGGATGAAGTGAATAAATAAAGCAATGATTCATTCATTCAATTGTCAACTATTCCAACGGTTTACTGACTATGAGTGACAGTAGAGGTGGCAGATTCTATTAATCGTGGGTCAATATATATTCTGGTTTACTGAACACACACACACACACACACACACACACCTAAATAACACAGGTAATGTAGAATTTTACATAATTTAAGAAATAAATTTCAGAAATATGTTTCCCTTAATTGTAAGTTCCACAAATTTACTCACTATTGAGAATCTATGAAGTCAGTTTTTTGCTCCAAGCCTTGGACACCTAAGAAACTAATAATATGTTCTGCTCATGTTTATATGTGCATAATCATATCTCTCCACGTTACTGCTCAAATTCATGATTTCCATAAAATCTTCCTTAATTGGCAAATAACATTCATTTTCTTTTGAATATTATTGCTTTGTCACATTTGATATTATATTTATTTTTATTGTATAAGTATTTGCTGCAATGTTATGTTAATAAAATAAAAGGGGAGCTGGATTTGAAGCCACAGAGATTGGTGATATAGCTATGTGACCATTGGCAAGTTATTTTGCTTCTAAATTCTCTTGGTAATTTTCTGAAACTAGAAGGTGAATAGAAACTGTTGCTCTCTGTTGATTGAGGAAGTCCAACACCAGTACATCTTAATATCAATGAAACTTCAGATCCTGGCTTGACTCCAAGAGATATAGGACAGGTGTATTTGAATTTTTGTTTCCCTCCTTCCCTGTTCCTTTCAGCTCTCATCTGTTTGTCTTTATGTATCTGTGTATGTGTCAAACCATATGATAAAAATACCTGTAATATATGTTTTTGTTTTAAAATTTTCCTGAAGACTAAGACCTAAATAAAGTTAGGCTATCAATTTGTATGTTTCAACAGTTTTCCCCATTTGACCTTCATAGAAAAACTTGGAAAAAAAATTCTCAAAATGATTTGATTTGGGGGCTGCTAGGTGGCGCAGTGGATAAAGTACCGGCCCTGGAGTCAGGAGTACCTGAGTTCAAATCCGGCCTCAGACATTTAATAATTATCTAGCTATGTGACCTTGGGCAAGCCACTTAACACCATTGCCTCACAAAAAAAAAGTAAAAAAAAAAGATTTGATTTTTAACAAAACATTATCTTTACTGCTTTTTCTAACAGGATCATGGCATGCTGTTTAATCAGAGGACATAATCATGGAGATGTGGAAGTGATATAGTGCATCAAAAACTCAAATATTTGGTAAGTTCACGACTAGATTAATTTATTAAGTAAAAATGGTTTTCACAGGGCTGCTCTACCAATTGCTCAATTTGCTTCTTTGGTGAGTGTTTGCTACACTTGTTCCCTCTTCTCCTTTTCTTTTGTTTGGCTATTAAACCATTCATCAAATTAACAGCTTCAAATGTTTGAACATATTTTATTTAGAAACCATTTTGAAGGAATAATAGAATCAAATGAATCTATTACACCCTTCTCTTTTGTTAATTTTGAAATTCAGTAGATGCGACTTTCAAAATATTTGTGTAACTGCCCATGAAAAGTTTTTCACTTTTCTCTGTTTTATATTACAATCCTACAAGGGCTTCATTTAGCCTTCCACATAAGCAGAATTATGAGCTTTGGAAGTTTTCTAAATAAATACCTGTAATTGGAATGCATTAGTAACAATGAAAAAGAACTCAGCTCATCTTTCTGGCATCTATTCAGCTTCTTCATTACCATTGGACAGGATTGAAGGTTTAATGGGTTGTTACACAAAAATTTTACACTCTGCTCCCCCCCCCCACCAACGTACATGGCTTTCATTGATTTCCTGTCTTTTTAGATATTCAAGTTCACTACAACTTTTGTCTCCCACAGAAATGTTTTTCTCAAAGCAAGATGTGACTTAAAATCATCTTAATGAGATGTGGAAGAAATTCAATTCTTCAAAATACTGATGCGTTTTATTATTTGCAGTTAAGTAGCTTGACAACAAGATTTTATTAGAAATACCATCATGTCTAAAGATTGTTTTTTAGAATTTTTTAAAGAAAAATACTTAAATATGTTGGATAGAAGTTTTATTTTTAATCTCAGGATTCAAAATGTAATTTTTCTTTCTTTAGTAATCAAGCCATATATAATCCTCTCTTGAAAAATCAACACCCAGATTTGACTAAATGCAAAATTTTCTGAAAATGTACATACTACTGCTATGAATGATTCCATGATTTCATCACAAATAATCTCCAGAAGCTAAATGGCCACATCACACATCATATTGAAAATTCTTTTGGAGGTTCTGAATGTGATCAGATAGTCCCATATGATCCTAAAGCAGTGTGATATAGAGGAAAGGTGTAGTAGGTGGATTCACAGGACCAGAGTGCACATCACAACTCTGTCACTTAATACCAAGATCTCAGTTACTTAAGTTCTATAAGCCACACTTTTCTCACCTTTCAAATGAAAGAGTTTCATTAACTAAAATCTAAAATCGTACAGATCCAAGTCCAAGGTCCTATGATCAAGTGTCTTGGTCCTTGTATCAAATTAAACCCCCAGCACTAACCTGACCTAATTTCAATTCATTTTTTAAATTTAATCTTATTGGGTGGCTATGTGGTGCAGTAGATAAAGTACCGGCCCTGAAGTCAGGAGTACCTGGGTTCAAATCCGGTCTCAGACGCTTAATAATTACCTAGCTGTGTGGCCTTCGGCAAGCCACTTAACTCCATTGCCTTGCAAAAACCTAAAAAAAAAATAATCTTATGAAAGTCTTTCTTAGTCTGAAAAGATACTATTTAATAGGTTATTGGTAGCACCAGCAGATAATATGTGTATATGTCTATGGTTAAATGAATGGAATATGAATGGTTTAATATTAAGAAAAATTATTTATAAGAGGAAATATTTATGATTATGTAATTATGTCTTAAGATTCAAAAAAAGGTTTCAATAAAATATGACAGTCATTTACATGAAAATATTTTAAAATAATACAATGAGAAAGATCTTTGCATAATAGAATCAAAGGTATCTGTTTCAAAACCAAAACTGTTATTTATAGAGACTAGAATAACACAGAAGTATTCTAATTATTAGCAAGAACCTAATAATGGAAAAAAATAAGAGGAATTGGATTCAAATCATGCCTTGAGTTTTTGGGTTAAGATTCTTTTCAGCATACTTAAGCCTCAATATTTTCATTTGTCAAATGTGGGACTTGGACTAGAAGGTCCCTGTTGTACCTTCCACATCTTAGTCTATCAGCTTCATATTGACTTAATGTTAAATTTCTTTAAAATCTTCTAAACCGCAAGAATGAATGACAATAAATTAATTAAATAAGTATGGTCAGGGAAAAAGTTAAAATTCCTAATAATTGGGTTTTTTTACAACTATAAGATCACATTGAGAGACAGAGACAGAGATATTACATATCAATCCTAAATAAATCTAACTCTCCCAGCCCATTTTAGAATTTTTAGTAGGCAAATTGGATGGCGTAGTGAGAAGACCCTGGGACTGGATTCAGGAAGGACTGAGTTAAAATCTGATCTCACATCATTACTATCTGTGTCACCCTGCAGAAATCATTTTACCTCTGCCTCAGTGTCCTTAAATGTAAAATGAGAATAATAGCATATAGTGGTTATATAAATACAATATAATATAAATATCTAAATAAATAAAAATAAGCATATACTGTTTATAATAATATAATCTAATAATAAAATGAGAATAATAGTATATAATGATATATAAATGCTCATGCCCTTCTCCCTCCTTACATTTGGTGCACAAAGAACTTCTTAACAGAATAATAAGATAAATAAACAAAAACAAATACTGTAGTATTTATTATGGCACTTAAAAATCTGTATATGGAAACCATGGACTAAAGTAATGGGAACCTGCAGGGAAAAGATATAACTTTAGCTACTCTGACATAGAATAAATTAAGAGGCAGGGTAAAATCTCATTCAGAAATGATTAATTGATCATTTCTGATTTAATATTCAAGAAAAGAGAATAATAGACCAACTACATAGGCAGAGGAATATTTGTTCAGATACATGCTAAAGTGGATAGAGCACTTGCCTTGAAGACAGGAAATCCTGAGTTTTAACCTGGCCTCAGAAACTTACTTGCTCTGTGACTTTTGGGAAAATATTTTAACCCTATTTGGCTCAGTTTCCTCATCTGTACAGAGCATAGGAGAAATTAAAGGCAAACTAATCCAATATAATTGCCAAGAAAACCCCAAAAGGAACCACAGAGTTGGAAATGATGAAGATGACTCAATAGCAAAACAGAAAATGGAGGTAGCAACTAAAAGATATTTCCGGACACCCTCCCCCCCAAAAAAAACAAGTAGTGGGCTACATTTAAAGCAGAAGTAGCAAGATGAAGGATCTCAGGGAGAACCCAAAACAATATTTTCATATGGTTTAGGAAATTAAAGCTTTAAGGAAACTTAGAAGTCATAAATGCATAGAAACCAAAGGTTCTTGCAAGAAACAAAAATGAAAAAAGTTACTTATTTGTTTAATATTTGTTGCAAGTTTGTACAAAAAAAGGAAAGAAAAATACTTCTACATCCACCAACTGGACAATTTCAAGATAATTTATCACATTTTATTATAATAGAACTTTTTTGTGCAATAAAATGACAAATATGAAGTAATTCTAAAGGAAAAATTGTTTAACATTGGGCTAATTACTCAACCTTAGTTTACTTAACTCTGAAATAGTAGTAATAACAGCATCTATCTCCCAGTTGTGAAAATCAAATGAGAAGCCCTTAACATAGCACCTACCATACTATGCACTCACTATTGCTATACAGTTATATCAATACCTGATATCTTGAAGATGCAGAGCTAAAGGATAACATGAAGCTGGGGTCAAAACCATTCTACCCTAATTTTATTTTAGCTTTGATAGCTTAATTAGTTTGAAACATATCTTGATCCATCAAAAGACTTTTGACAAATTGTGAAAAGACTTTGACAGCCAGAACAGTAAGTGAAAAAATGCCAGATGGAACTCTCTTCAAAGAGAACAGAAACCTTGATAATTCCTTCAGGGATCTCCATAAATTACCCTCAAAAAGTTGAAGGAAGTGGAATTCCTTATTTTGGAGGTGAATTTCGGAACTAGCTGAAATTCTTGAGAAGGAATAGACTGCAAATGAAGAGAGGAGGGAAGAAAGTCTTTCTATTTGTCCTTTGTGCCCTCCACACTTACCTTGATGGGGGGGGGGGGGTCTTCCAACTTCATTGATTGTGAAAAATGTTGGTCTTTAATTTTCCCTGTATGGGGAGCCAAGGACAAACTGTACAGTGATTCATAAATCTTGAGAGTGACTGCTTGATTACCCTACAAATAGTAGGAAAGTACTTATAGCAAAGAGAGACTGTGAATTATCACTTTGCCACAAACTTACTAAGTTTAAGCCTATTTTCCCCTGGGAATTTTTATGTATTTATAGAAAAGATATTTGGGGGATATCTTGTACCATTTTAGTGACATTTTAGTAAATATCTCACTCTCCAAGCTACCTCAGACTGGCTAACTAGATGATTCTGAAGTGATAATCTTAAGGTCTGAAGGCAATGACAAAACTTCTGACTGTTTAAAGTTACTTCTATGACCCTAGGGGTAGCCCATCTAGCTCTGTAAACCTGACTGTCTCTAAGAGAGTAAGTTAATAATGTTCCAGAATTTACAGTGGCTGCAAAATAGCATGAACCAAAAAAAATCTTATGAAAAAGGGAAGAGTCATGGAAACACAACAAAAGCATTTTCATTTATTCTTTGTGTTAAGTCAACTATATCTTATTTAAAAAAAGTAATAATTAGAAGAAATAGTCTTATCCCTAGTATGTTTAAAATTTATGAAATAACATTAAAGGATACTCCTTCCCTAACCCAAATCAAATTATCACACATACACATACACAAACACACACACACACACACACACACACACACACATGCACGCACACAACTAAAATAAAATAAAATGAAATAATACAATAAAATATTATCTTTGGGTGTATATGTGTGCGTGTACATGTGCGTGTGTGTGTGTATGTACGTGTGTGTATGTATGCTCCTTGCAGACTTGCCTTAAGTTGTATTATTTTAACACTTTTCTTAGTTTCTTTTTGTCAAAAATTCTATGTTTGACACACAGCAAAGACACTGAATGGCTGCTATATGATATTAAAGAAGTCATCACTTCACTAGATCTTACTTTATTCATCTATAAAATGGGAATAATCATATATTTCATACTACAGAAGAGTGTACTGATAATTGTTTGATAAGCAGCTATTGGGGGAGGGGATATACAAACAACATCTTTTTAAGTTTAATCTGCATTATTAACATTTTTCCATCACTTGCCTTGTGAAGCAACAATTTAAATCGAGATTTGTATACTGCATTTTCCAATGTTCTGAGGTGCAAATAACTCACAAGGAAAATTTAACCCAGTCTCCTGAGTCAGCCGGAACTGAGTCCTGAAGTCCTCTGGCATTAGAGCTTTTGGAAGATGTTTTTAATTATGCCAAATGGTCTATATACCTCAAAAACACCAGAAATATTAAATAAATGAAAATAATTATGATGATTCCCACTTTACATTCAACAGACTTTGAAGAGAAATGGTCTAGGGATAAGTTGTTACTTTAATGTTCTTTATGTTTAATATTAGGAAGGCTATTATACAAATGTATAAAATGATTATTTTTAGTAGTTGCATAAAAATATTCTTCAGTAGGATCATCAGAAACATTTTCAGCACAATTTTAGTAGTCAACTACACATGGGAATGATATATACCTTATTATCTTCCTAAATGATTTTATCTCTTCTGGCATATCTCTATATTTCTAGAGCTTTTCCTATCATCTACTTTGGGAGTTGTAAATTTGGGGGATTATAAAAATGGAGTTCCTCAACTTATATGGATCAATGCTATGTTTAGACATGTTGGACAGCATTTTTCCTATGACAATACTTCTTATTCCTATTCTGTTTATTTGTTGAAGTCCCAAGGATGTTTTGGGATTTATACTTTTAGAATATGGATTTGCAATCTGTTTATCTCTGAAGGCTATCAAGCTTTGGGAGTCTAATTCTTATCATTTTCTCCGTGTATAATAAATTCTAGATCTTTGTTACCTGCTTTTTAGTTTCTACCATTCATTAGACATTCTGAATCCATTGGTTATTCTGAATTCCTTAAGGCTGAGTTTTCCATGTTGCAGAATAGGTCAGAGCCTCAGTTTTCTTACCTGTGAAATGAAAAGTAAGAAATAAGCACTCATCACATTCCAGACACTGTGCTAAGCAAATATTCCTTAATACTCAGAACAACCTTTGGAGGAGATACTCCAATTATCCCCTTCTTTTGAGAAAATTGAGATTTGCAGAAATGGGCTTAATAATACTTTTTTTAATATAAGGATTGTATAAGTATCAAATGAGATATATGGAAAGCATTTTCAAACATTAAAATATTACACAAAACTTTTCTTCCTCAACTCTGTGTCCTCTGTTTCCTCCTCTTTTTTATCTCCTCTTCCTCCTTCTCTCATGTGAACCTCAAACCATCTTATATATGTACTATTATTAATTCCATTTCATAGATAAGGAAAAAGATTCAATGAGTTCTGAAGGGGGCTTACTCAACATTACACATCAAGTAAATGTCAGAAATGAGATTGAAAGATATCTTGCTGACTCAAAATCATTATGTCATGTCACAGAATCTCTCAGAGAATTATAGAGAACGTAAAAGAACCTATATCTTCCTTTCCCATTGGATGACCCTTTGAGAAAAAAAAATTCAAAAGGTAACAGCTTCCATGTACATGGATATTGTTAGTTAATGTTAGAAGTTGTCCTAGAAACCAGTTTTCCAGATTTTCCAGATGTAGATATAGGAATATATTCACACAGATGTAGAAACAAAAATATGTGTGTATGTATGTGTATGTGTGTATGTGTGTGTATATAAATAATAAAATAATTATATAATAAATGTGTTTATATAGATGTATAGATTTACAATTCATAATGTCCTACATATATATATATATATATATATATATATATATATATATGTATATATATATATACATATTATCTCATATATGCCACACAGCAATCCTTTGAGCGAGGCATAACAGGAAATATTAGTCTCATTTTAAACAACAAATTAATGAGTTAAATTGCTTTTCATAATCACATAGCTAATAGATGCTTGAATTTTTTAAATCAATAATCTTTTTTTTGGCTGAAAATCAAAATGAAAACATTTTAATCCTTTTGATTTTAACCTCTAAAAATGTTTTAAACCATTATCATTAAAAACATTGAAATCAATAATAGATGCCTTGAAATTAGGGAGGGATTAGGGAAAATTTCCTATTATGTTCTGTAATTCTTCACAATCTTATATAGGGCATTCACGAAAATTCAGAAATCTTTCCTGAGTGTTTTTTGTTTGATATATGTACTATCAAACTTTCTCCTTATATCTGGGATTAAAAATTCTTTGAAATCTAAACTTTCTACTTGTTGCATTACAGCTGAAAGCCACATAAGATGTTAGAAAATTGAAAGAAAAAATGCTTTCTTTTTATTCTAAATTACAGGCACATTCAGTGCCAAATGTTAGATTTTGTTATTTAGCATAATACCACCTCTCTAGGACTTTGAGATTTACTTATGCAAGCCTTATTTCTAAATGAAGTCAGGATGACATAGTTCAACCACCACCACCACCCTCTGTAAAAGAAAAAAAAATAAATATCCTAAAAACTGGTCTGGTACAGTGAAATTTAGAGTTGAGAGACAACTCAGTCATTTTCTACATGTGGAACCTACTTTTAATCATTTAATTTTTCTAGGTTTCTCATTTCTTTATCTGTAAAAAATGAGGCTTCAGGACCAGATAGCCTCAGATAGCTTCTTCTAGTGTTATATATATATATATATATATATATATATATATATATATATATATATATATATATTACTTGAGTTTTAATAGTGATTGCACATGTCATGTGACATTGGGCTTGCTATTTAAGCTATTTGAGCATCAATTTCCTCACTTGAAAAGAGAATGGATTAAATTAAATAGTTTCTGAGATTCTCTTTTATCCCTAAATTGTTAATTCTATGAACTCACAGGTGTCATAGCTGACACCTCTATATCAATTTAGAGTTTAACCATTAAATTCTAAACAAGTCCGGGAGGCCAGAATGCAAGAGTTATTAGCCCTATTTTACAAGAGAAGTCTTAAGGATGGAAAGGTGTAAGAAAGAACCAGTTTGCCATAGCAGAGTACTGACAATTGTCTTTTAAGGCTTTTCAATTTTCAAATCACTATATCAAACTCTCTTTTACCAAAATCAAGTTTTTGAATGCTTGAACAAAGAATCTCCTCTTATCCAGGAAAATAAAACTGATTTGAATTCACCATGCTGATAGTCTTTTGTTCTATTCTCTATTGCTCTATATATATGGTGATATAGAGAATATAAAAGGGTTGCATGGTAGAGTCCCTGACCTTTAGACACCTACCATCCAGTTGAAGAACCAAGTCATGAAGCAATTTGACAATAATAAACGAGGTATTAGCCATTAAGTCTTTTTCTAATAGTATATTTCTTCCATGTACATTAAAGCATTCAAGATGTAGCATATGAAATGTATTAAAATTAACGCTGTCTTTGATTTTGTCAGAAATTTTTATTCCTCATGTAGATAGTCTCAGTCACAGAAATCTAGAGAAATCACAAACACAGAACCTGATGACTTATTGAATCTAATATCTCTCCTTGTTCTTCTTTTGTAAGACATATTATCACCCAACACTTTCCCTCCTTCCAGTCATCTTCTCTTCTTCCTCCCTAACCCGCCACCATCCAGGGGTCTCCTCCAGAGGCAGTTCCCAGCTCATAATATCTCTTAACTTTCCAACTCTTACCTATTGACCAGGATGTCTCCTTTGTTGAGCAAGTCACTACCAGGTATCATGACCCATTTGGGAGTGAGTGGAGGCAAAAAAAAGAAAAAAAAAGACAATTACTATCCATCCCTCATTGTAGAGGTCTCCTTCAGAGATTTCTAAGCTCAGGAAGTAAAGCATTAGCACTCCTATTTACCCCCTCTTGAGTTAATTTTTTATTTACTCTTGGGCTTGTTTAATTTTTTTTATTTTTTCTCTTCTTAAAACAAGGAAAGAGACACTCATACCTCATAAATGAATCACAGCATGGCACCTTTTTGATCCATTATGACTGTATTATGAACCATCTGTGATTATTTCAACTGAACTGTATACTGGGATCATGAGTTGAGTATAGAGAAGAATAAAGATGGGGAGGGAGAACATTTTCAATAGGTAAAATAATAAACAGAGCCAAGATAAGAATGAGAGAAACATTTTAAGGGGTAGTGAGGCACCATAAGCTCAACTGGAGAGGGAAATTCATGCAAGACATAAATCTGGAAGGCAGATTGGAGGCAGCTAGGGTATTGGAGTGGAATAGAGCTAAGATCCTAAAGTCAGAAGCGCTAGAGTTCAAATCTGACCTCGGGTACTTCATAATTACGTAGCTATGTGACTTTGGGCAAGTCACTTAACCCAATTGCCTAACAAAAACAAAACCAAAAAAACACCAGAGCTTCTCTACCTAATTAGTTCTCATCTTCTCCTTCTGTAATCCTCTTCCATAAATGATTTGATCCTCCTTTACCTTTCTAATTTTCTGCATTCTCTTTTCCTTTGAGGGAATCTAGCTCCACTAAGAACTTTGGGAAAGTTCTCTTTGATTCAGGGTCCTCATATGCAAAGAGAAGTGATTGTTATAATTTTATTGCTTTAGCCAAAACAATAATGTACTTAGAGTTGGATTCAGAATCAGGAAGAAGGGATTGAATTCTGCCTCAGACAAATGTATGAACCTGGCAAGTCATTTAACCCCTTTGGCTCATTTTCTATACTAGTAAAATGAGGGTTTGGGCCTGGATGGCTTCAAACTATAATGCTATAAGTATTAATCACATTGTCTTGTATATTGGAAATGCAAAGACAAGAAATAGACCTTACCCTCTAAAGTCTTAGAGTCTTTTATCCAGAAGCATTCCAAAGCTTTAGATTTAAGAACTCTCAGCTGAGGCAAATGCTTACCCTATGTGGGAAATGATTTGTTTAATTAACTTTCTAAGGCAGCAAATTAGCAAAGGCAGGATATAAACCCTTGTCTGCCTTCCTTACTTCTTCTGCCTCCATTCATGTTGATTGGCTTTTCAGAAACTCATACTGTCAGCTTTCTAGTGTCAAAGCATTATGAAGTACTTGGGGAAAAAAAGCTTCTGGATTTATTTGTGCATTTGACTGACAATAGCCTACATTCTGGAAGTGTGTACAAGCAAAGAAATATGAAGTCATCACTTTTCCTTCAGCTTCACTCCCCACTATGGAATGTTTATTCATTCCATTTATTAAAAATTAAGTAAATACAATTTCTATTGTATTTGCCTTCCATATGTATGTATGTATATGTATTCCATATTTATTCAGTATATTATTCTGTCTGATCTTTCTTTTTCCTAGATTTATATGTCATGAACTGAAAAATCAAAGGATGCCTCAATTTATACAGCTTTAGGAAAATGAATTCTGAACTCTTCACTAACTACGTGTGTAATATAGATGACTCATGTAACATTGCTTTCATTTTCCTCATCTATAAAATATAGGAGTCAAACTTTAAAAGCTCTTGAACCTTTCTGAGACTATCTCTGTGATTACATGACTATATACTATATTCATCAGGTTTTAATATTTCCAGAACTTCATCCATATTATTTACTTTCCAAAAAAGGTACTAGACTTTCTGAAAGAGAAAGTATAGGGTAATGGATAGAGTTAGGAAAATTCAACTTCAAAACTTCCATATGGAAAATAATATCTCTGAGTTTCAGTATCTAATGCCATTTTAAAGATAGCCATTCTTCTTGAAAATAACAGTATCATAGATTTCAAGCAGAAAATTGTGTTGAAGGTAATCTGGTCCAACACTCAAAATTACAAATGAGAAACTGAGTCCTAAAGAGGTTCAGTCAAACATCTCAATACACAGAATTTGTATATAGTAGAGCCAGGATTTGAACCCAGGTTATTTTGAATTTAATCTTTATATATTTTATATAGTTTTAGAGGTTGGTTCCCAGATATTTTATGCATTCTATAAGCAATGGTGAATGGAATTTTCTTTTCTATTTTTGCTTCTAGTCTTTTATTTTTCTATAGAAATACAATTGATGTTTTAGTTTATTGTTATAACCTATAACACTGCTAAAACTATTAATTATATAAATTAGTTCTTTGTTGATTTCCTAGGATTTTTCAAGTTGATCTTCAAGAAATTGTTTAGCTTTTACTTATCTACTTGTCTTTAATTTCTTTCTCTTGTCTTATTGCTATTGCTAGATTTCCAGAAATATATCAAATGATAGTAGTGAGAATGGGCATCCTTGCTTTTTTTGTATCTCTTGGGAAAAAAAAATTAGTGTATTTCCATTGAATCTAATGCCTCTTTTTGGCTTTAAATACATGCTTTTATAATATTATAAAGAATGGTCCATCCATATTTTTCTTGGTTTTTTCTTGTTTTTTTTTTTTACAGCATAATTAATGTGGAAATGTTTTGTATTATCTCAAGTGTATTATGGCAGGGAAGTAGAAAAGTAGGAATTCTAATATACATATATACGTATGTATTTGTATATGTATATATAAACCATTCTAATTCTAATATATATATATGCCTCTAATCTAAAGGATTTTTTTTTTTTTACTTTTTGCAAGGCAATGGAGTTAAGTGACTTTCCCAAGGCCACACAGCTAGGTAATTATTAAGTGTCTGAGGCCGGATTTGAACTCAGGTACTCCTGACTCTGGTGCTTTATCCACTGTGCCACCTAGCTGCCCCCTAAAGGATGAAACTGTCCTTTAATCTATCAAAGACTTTTTCTGTATCTGTTGAGATTACCAGATATTTTGATGTTTAATATGAAGGGCAAACATTATTTCTAGGGACTTCTTAGTATTGAGTTTGATAGCAGAATATAGAAGTCACCTTTTGGAGCTTTCCTAACATTCCCCCTCATACAACTTGAAAATGACATTTGAAAATGAGTTCTAAAGAGACATGGAGTCAAAGTCTTTATGTTCAAGGAAATTTAGGAAGTCAGAAAAAGACATCTATGAGTTAAGAAGAGAAAATAACCCAAAGACCTCATGAATTAAACACTAATGGTGGGATTAAGTACTGGTGACATAAGAAAATTCAGGGACTCTCAAAACAGATGATATAGCATTGAACTTGGAGTCAGGAGGACAGTAAGTTTGAGTCTTTCCTCTGATACTTGACACTTACTAAGCTCTATGACCTTGGCCAAGTCACTTAGACTGATTGCCTTGTATCCAGGGTCATCTTCAGTCATGCTGATACATACATACATACATACACACACACACACATATTTATTTATATATATATATGTGTATATATATATATATATATATATATATATACACACATATATATATATATATATATATATATATATATATATGAGAGAGAGAGAGAGAGCTATTGGACCCAGATTGCTCTGTAGGAGAAAGTGAGGCTGGTAATTTAGCACAAACTCTCTCACTCAAATTTAATTCATGTGCTTGTCATGGCATCACCTCCCCTGAAAGCATGGTCCTCTTCAAGAATGAAGGACAAGCATCATTTCTATTTCAGGCTTTACTCAATGACATTTTTTCTCCTCTGCTTTTATCTGATTATTTAATTTTTACCATTCTCCCCCCCCCACTTAATTTGTGAAGTAAATTTCCTCTTCTCTTATTCTCAACTAAGCCCGTTCATTAGTTCTTACAATTTTGCTTTTACATCATTTTGTAGGAAGGGTTTCTTGCTTTTCTTTCTGTCTACTGTAGATTTACCTTGTCTTCTTCCTGTTCCCTATGATTATCTAGTCTTTTCTCCTCTATATTCCTCATGAAATGAGAACTTTTGTGGTAACCATTCTAGAATCTTTTCTCTAGTTGGTTTCTGCTCCTACTTTGTAGAGTTTACACTTCAAATACCCCTATATTACTGTACTTTCCAGATGACAAAGAAGACATTCCCCATAGAAGAACCTCATCACTGCAACCACTAAATCCCTAATAATACAGTCTATTACTAATTTAAATCCTCCTCATATTTATTTTCTAAATTTACCTTATTTTTTCCCGTCTACTCTCTGATGTCATTTGCTTATAGGACCTACAACTCCTTCTTGATTTGAGGAAAAGTGGTTTTCATCTTTTTTAAATTATTATTTTATTCATTTTCCAATTATATATAATAGTAGTTTCTACCTAACATTTTTGTCAGGTTTTGAATTTCAAAAATTTTCCCCCACCCTCCTTTCCCACAGAAGGCAGTCTGGTAATCTTTATATTGTTTCCATGCTATACATTGATCAAAATTGAATGTGTTGAGACAGAAATCATATCCTCAAAGAGAAAATAAAATATTAGAGAGAGCAAAATTATGTAGTACATAAGATGTTTAAAAACATTGAAGGTAATAGACATTGGTCTTTGGTTAAACTCCACAGTTCTTTCTCTGGATATACATGGTATTCATCATAGTTACTCTAAAAATTGTCCCTGATTATTGCATTGATGGAATGAGCAAGTCCATTAAGGTTGATCATAACCCCCATGCTGTTCTTAAGGTGTACAATGTTCTTCTGGTTCTGCTCATCTCACTGAGCATCAGTTCATGCAAGTCTTTCCAGGGTTCTCTGAAGTCCCATCTCTCTTGGTTTCCAATACAACAATAGTGTTCCATGACATCCATATACCACAATCTGTTCAGTTATTCCACAGGTGATAGACATTCACTCGATTTCCAGTTCTTTGCTACTACAAACAGGGCTTCTATGAATATTTTTGTACAAGTGATGTTCTTACCCTTTTTCATTATCTCTTCAGGGTATAGATCCAGTAGTTTTATTTCTGGATCAAAATGTATGCAAAAGTGGTTTTTCAAGGACCACATATCCCAGAGCATATCTAACAAAAGTTTCCCAACTCCCTTTATAAACCATCTCTCTTTATGCATTCATCAGTGGAACACCTAATAAAGTCTTCCTTTTCCCCAACCCTTTCTCAGTCCTCACTGCTACCTCATGAATTCCCTTATAAGTCCTTTTGTTGAAGCCAGAAGTTCTCCTTCTCATTTTTATGCTTCAGATATATGCATATGTCTACCTTATATAAACAAATATATATATATATATAATTTTTTTCTTTATATAAGGCGATGGGGTTAAGTGACTTACCCAAGGTCACACAGCTAGGCAATTATTATGTGTCTGAGGTCAGATTTGAACTCAGGTCTACCTGATTCCAGGGCTGGAACTCTATTCACTGCACCACCTAGCTGTCTCCCATTTTTATCCTTCAAAAAAGATGCATGTACATCATACATTTTCTTCTATTCTCCTATTCCGTTGTCCCTTTCATTTACCTTCCTATTTTGTAATTTTATGACACAATTATTGACCTACGGATAGATGTAACAGTTCTGTCCATAATGTTTCAAACCCATCTCTTCAATGTAACTTCCACCTGACTTAGATCTTCTCCCATGTTTCTTAGTATACATTTTGCTCTTTGCTTTCACTCTCTGGATGTTATTTTCTTTGGCTATTGTGTTTACTCACTCATACTTCATTTCTACTGTCTAGTATGCTTGATAAGCAATTAATCTTTTCAAGGCTGATTTTCTCTCTAAGAAAATTTCAAATGACTCCTCTTTATTATTGTATAGTGACCTTTTTTCATTTATAATTGAGCTCAGATTTGCAAGGAAGATCACTCTGGGCTATATCCTGAGCATAACTTCTTTTAGAATATATTTTATTCTCTCTTAAATTTTCGGTAGGTGCAGAATAGCCTTACTTTATTTAAATTAACTTTTCCTTTGCATTTGAAGGTTTTTCTTCTGATAGCTTGCAGTATTTGTTTCTGAATTGAATTATTGATTTTAAGCAATATATGTCATGGATTTTGCAGCATTTTTTTTTTCCTGGAGGACAATATAAATTCTTTCCATTGATATTACATTTTCTGTTTTCATAAGTTTAGACAATTCTCTTTTATTATTTTCTGAATCATGTTGCTAAGTTTTTTTTTTGTCCTGTCATGTTCTATTGGGAGATCTATGATTTTAGGTGGTTTTGATATATCATATTTTCTAGATGAATATCTTTTGCTTATATTGTGAACATATTTTCTGAAAATGATATTTTAGTTTCTCTTCAACTGAATTGTTTCTCACTTCTGTATATTTGCATCCACAATGTCTTTCTCTCTCTTTTTTTTGGTTAAAATTGCTATCGTGGATTCCAGTTTCTTTTTTCTGTTTTGTTCATTGTTATTGATTTGCAGACCAGAAATTCCCTCTTAAGTTCAAATTTCTCCTTTAATTGATTCACAACCAGTATTTTGTCATTCCTTGTTCTTCTGAAATTCTAATTGGATCATTTTTCTTTGGTATGTGTTCATAGATTTCTTAATTCATTTACTAGATCTGGAGATCATGTTTCTTTTTTTGGGATAATGCTTTTTCCCTGATGATTTATCTGCTTATGTTTAAGATCTTTGAGTTTTCTTCTTCATGAGATCTTTTGAAATTTCATTTCCTCCTATTGTCCCCCTGTTTTTCAATGTTTGACTCTCTGCTAATGATGTTGATTTCCTTGGGATGATCTCAAAATGTCCCAGCATCCTTCAAATCTGGGGTAATTTGTAGTTAATCAGCTTATGTCTCTGTCCCAAGTAACATTTGGGAGGACAAAATTGTTACCAGCTAGATCCTGAGCTTTTTCCCTCAGACTGAGTGGAATATCCATACCACTTCCTCCAAACTCCTGTACCTTTCTCCCAAAAGCCAAAGCAACTTGCAAATAAATCATTGGTATAATGCTGTTTCTTCCTATCTCTTCATATACAATATGATTCACAATTTGTAGTTTTACTGCTGAGTAGATTCAGAAATCCTGGAACTGGAATTTCCATGTCATTGGAGAGAGGGAGCAGGGACTAGAGTGGGGGGTAGAAGGATTGTTGCAAGTCCCATTCTTTGGTCGTTCATTTGAATGCTTGGATAAACTAAGTCAAGATTTGATTCCAATAGCAAGAGAATTGGGGGAAGGGGAGTTGCTAAGTATAGAGGTCAATTCATTGGTTTATTTTTAATTTGGGGTTTTACTATCATTTGGATTCTGGTTCTCCTAAATCAATGAGAGAGTTAAAGTTTGTTTATTTTGGGCACATAATTTTTCTTTGGGAGAAGTTTGAAAGATCAGGGTAATCAGAGGAAATGTCTAGTTCTCCATCTTGTTGATTATATTTTTTAGAAGTCCAAGAAGAAATAAAATATAAACCTTTATGCCCCTAAGTCTATTGAGTTTGATTTATTATAGTTAAGTACTATTCATGACCATCCTTCATGATACAATGGGAAAGTTGAATTTGGAGTTGAGAGTTTGAATACTGGCCTATCATTTTTTGATGGGTAGCAAATTCTTTGCCTACATACTAAGTCTATAATACATACTGGTCTTAGCAGATCACTCAACCCTTGTGAGCCTCATTTTCTTCATCTGTAAAATAAGAGGGATAAACTAGATGATCTCTAAGGTCACTTTTAAATATGTAATTCTTTTGATTTATAATCATGAACAAAATAGAGCCTTCCATAATTGACTCAAACCTATAGCAATATTATTTTCCATTTTTCAATATAATCCCTGCTCAAAACCCATTGATGTAGATGGATGCTCTGCTCTCTGCAAAGTAGAATTGGTAGAGGTGAAATATCCTCAACCTTCACTGTTCCCTTTTGAGAGCTCATCATTTAGGCACTTAGTTTCAAACTTCAAGAGAAGATACCAACACCCCACTGCAGATTTCTGAAGGAAAAGATACTGGGAAGAAATGAAAATGTGAAGTCTCTATCATGACCCTATTTTCAGCTTGCTCCTTTAAAGATATCAAATAATTTCTCCATAGTTCAGATCTAGGACTGTCTCTCTTGATTGAATTAGGTTACTGTATACCCAATGAGAGAATTTCTTCAATTTTTATAATCTGATTTCCCAACTATAAGTTTTATGCTAATTGTTTTTGATATGATTTGGGTATATGGGCTTCTTTTTTATTCTCTACAAGTGTCCATTGTAACTTAGTATTAATGCGTAAGAAATCAAGATTTAGATATCTTGGGGTCCTCTTCCTCCCAAAATGACAAAAAGTTTGAAAATTGAATGGAATTTAAACATATTCCTAAGACAAACAATATTTAAAGTACCAGATAATAAACTCCTTTCTTCTTCTATCACCTTTTTTACCAGAAATAGTTTATTTCTTGCCAAGATGGGAAGCAGGAAGATAGGACTTGGGGCATCCACTCTGTTTAAAGAGAGAAGAAGGATTGATTTGGATCCCAATCTCTTCTTTTCCATTCTGGTAAAAAATAAAGTCTTCCTTGGAGAAAGGTGGAAAGATAAATGGCTAGGAATGTATGTACATGGTAGTCCCACACCAAAAAGATTAGAGACAAAGTTCCATCAAAATATTACCCCATCTTCTTTTTGGTTTGGTTCTCTCTTGTTCTTTCTTTAGGATGTCAGGATGAATTTCATTGAATAAATAATTTTAACTTTAGAACCGTAAAACTTCATTGTTGAGAGAAAGAGGACCTGAGCATATCCCTTTAATAAAAATAATTTAGACTAGGATATGTATTTTAGGCCTTTGATTCATTTAAAAAGTGCTGAAGAAAATGACTCCATTTCTCCTCACCACCTGTTGGGGTGAAAAAAAATACCTTTTTTCCTATAACATACTCAAAGAGGGAAAAAAATGTATCGTTTTTCCTTAATGAATTAGCTATCGTCATTTTGTAATGGAAATAGCTTTTCATCTTTAATTTTATTGTTTGCTACCATAAAGACTATAATAAACTGGAATAGTAATATATAAATAATAAAGAATAGACTTCCTTCTTTCTGGTTATATATATTGCTTTTATTTTTGTTTTCTAATATATCAACTACTAAAAGTTTTCAGTTGGTTGACTGAACTTTTGATGGAACTCGCAATAGGAAAGCAAAAGAAATGAATTCATGGGTTGTCTGGTAAGAAGTAAAATGATTTTCTCTATGTGAGGATATGTTTATGGATAAAGACAGGTTCCACATACCTTTTATATGACTTTGGGACATTTCAAATGTTCAAGACATATTTTTTCTAAATATTTTAATAAAAGAATTGGCATCACTCTCTTAAACCAAAGACCATCATGGAGGTTCACTTTCGGGTTATGTGCCCTTTTGGAAAAGGATTGCCCAGTGTGACAAGCAACTCTGGTTGATGAACATCAATGAGAGAATGAAAATTACAAAGAGGGGCCAGAGCTGAATTTTTGATTATTTCTTCTTTTTCTATGGCCTGCTCCACCCCCTAATCCTAATTTTTGACAATTTATTCAATGAATTTATGGCCCACCCAAGTTTGAGCAAAATACAATGACTGCCATACCTGGGTGGGGTCTGGAATTGGGAGAAGGTTACCTCAGACTTCAGAGAATGAGGCCCTGAAATAAAGATAAAGGGGAAAGGGAGAAATGTGAACCCCAAAATCATTGTTTATTAATAATCCTTTATCTTAGCTTCCTTTTGATGCATTTTCTCCCAATGAGTGGAAGAACGTTAAGAAGTTCTTTGTTTCTAATACTTCCATGATATTTCCCAATCATGCCAGTACTCTAGCTATCCTCCTCAACTATTTTAACCTTTTCCTATTGGCACCTCAGATTACATCCTTGGGTTGCTCACCTCTGGGATGCAGACCTCTAATAAGTGAGCTGATATCTTTAATTTGCCTTTACATTACCTTCCAATCATTTCCAAATGATGCAACTCTTAGATCCCTTTTTTCTTTGTCCATGAAACTGTAAGTCCCTTGAAGGTAGGAATACTCTTATTTTCTTACATTTCTAGCTTAAGCACTAAAGAAAACATGTCTGGTATATAATAAGTGATTAAAAAAATGTTTTGTAATTCATTCAGTAATTCATATGTATCTTTTTCGATAATCTATTTTAAATGAGACATAGAATAACATTTATTTTAGTCAAGGATGTACTCTTTCCATTCTTCATTGACTTACCAATTTCTCACATTATTTCATATTATTTCTTCTATACTATGTAAAGTCAATCATTTGTAGAATTTGAAAATAATACACTCCATGACCATACTGAAAAGGGGGGAAAAAATCAGAAAAATCATAAGAAACAACATTTCTCATAAAATTATTCTCTTGCTCCTCTTAAAGCAGATGGTTAGAATGTATGGATGTGGGGAGAGGAAACAGTTGTAATCTTGGAAGATCAGAATAAGGCACCATTAAAATCTTAATGCTATTGGTGGCTATTTTATGACATTTATATAGTGCTCTATGATGTTTCGAGTGTTTGACTGCAGTTATATTGGTTGATACTTACATCTCTGTGATGTAGATATTATTATTTTCCACAGTTCAAAAATGAAAAAATTGAGACTCACAGGGTAAGTGCTTTGACCAACGTCAAGCACTCAGTAAATTCAGGTCTTCCAATTTGCCATGACAACGACCATCTCAACTTTTTACAAGGGTTAAGTGATGGGAAAATGGAACCAATCATAATTTTGATGTTGTACATCTTATTTTGTTTTCAAAGAGTACCAGTGACATCATGTTTGGTGTTTTGACTTGTGCATGAACTGAATTTAGATGTGGGCTTTTTGTCAAGTTACAAAGTACTGGGTGGCTATTGTATTTCCTTTTACAAAGGAAAAAAATGCGCAGCTTAGCAAATTTTGATGTATTTGTTAAGATCTTATAAAAATATTGCTATGACTCAGAGTCACAAACTAGATCCACTTTCAGCAGGGTTGGGCAAGGGAGGGTTGGATCATCACTAGTGAAATAAAGGACAGTCCAATTACAATTGCTGTCCATGGAGAAGAGTTGACCTTTCCTCCTAGTACAGTTTTATATTTCCCCTTTGTCTAGCTGGAGGAAGAGGTTGTTGAGAAATGCTGCAGTGAGGTGATTCTTTGCATGGGGTCAAGAGAAGTACCACAGACACTGCAGAAAGGCAATGTTGGAGAAGAGGAAGTAGATGACAGCTTAGACAAACCCACCTTAGTTAAAGATTTATCCAAAAAATTTGAATGAGAGGGAAAGAAGGAAGTCAAATCCCTTACATCCTGCTGATGATACTAGAGTAGATAGGGCAATGAACTTGATACCAGCAAGACTGAGCTTAAATAACATCTGAGAAGCTTGCTTAGCTTGTTGTGTGATCTTGGGCAAATTAATAAGTATTTCTTCAATGGTAAAATGGAAAAATATATATTGCTATTACTACATTGTGATATATTATTTTTAGGATCAAATGAAATGATATCTATAAATTTCCTAGCACAGTACCTGGAATATTGAGTGCTTAAAATATGATTATTATTCACAATAAGAAAAGCATAAAGATGAAAAAATAGAAAAATATAATACTAAAATATACCATATGACAACACAGAAATTTCAGAGCATAACCTGAAAAGAGGGAATACTTAAAATTTAAATAAAGGAAATGTTGATTGGTGTTCATGGAATTATTTTTATTTTGTTCTTTTTTGTTGCTTTTTAGTTTCTGATGGTCTTTTTGTCCTAATAGAATTTTTAAAATAATATAAAGTGATGAAT
Source organism: Macrotis lagotis (assembly GCF_037893015.1). Lineage (NCBI taxonomy): Eukaryota > Metazoa > Chordata > Mammalia > Peramelemorphia > Peramelidae > Macrotis > Macrotis lagotis. The sequence continues at coordinate 302,840,897 of NC_133659.1, read as the reverse complement.
CAGCTAAACTGTCAGCATTAAGGGAAGCAGAAAAAAGAACCCATACAAAACATCCTAGGAGATGTCCTCAAATGAATAAGTGGATTATTAAATCAAGCTTAGTAAGAACTTTTAGTACTAAGAAAATAACAAAATCAAATAAGAGCATGAAAATTATAGCAATGACATAATAAAAGGAAATAGTTTTTAAATTAGGGGGAAAGGAGAGGAATGAGATGAAATAAGGAAGATCAGTCAATCAAGATGCATTGACTTAGCATTTACTGCATGCTAGGTTCTGAGTACAAATGCAGAAATTAGACAATCCTTACCCTAAGGGACCTTCAATTTTTCTTAAGCAATATAAAAAAATACAATAGAAAAACTGAAAAAAAAAACCTCGAGTCAATAAACAATAGACTCAGTAGTAGAAAATGAAATTTCACATGATTCAGAGCAACCACAAATATATAATCACAATAAAACCTGGATTATGCAAACTGTATGAAAGCATATGGAACCATGTCAGAGATCTGGAGGAAATGGTTAGTGACAGCTCATGAAATTTCGATATAATAACTGATTAATTCAAAATATCCACAACAATATATCAAAGAAGAATTTCCAAAACTAGTTCAAAATCTGATGAAATATTAATGGTTGATTCTTATCCTTGGTTATTGAAGAAAATAAAAATGAATCTATGTTTAAGACAAATTACAGCATGTCCAACTGTGGCTGATTGGATTAATATAAGCTCTACCTATCACAAGTTGGGCACAACTAGTCCATGTGAACATATGAAGTTGCTTACTCTCAACTTGCATATTTCATCTTTGCTTTGAGCCACTTTAATTCTGCCTTCCTCACAGAGTGCAGCATCTTCACTGTTGAGGATACACTATGCTGTACAATCAATTCTAAAATTTTTAAGAGAGACTTTCAGGGTGTCCAAGTATTTTGACCCTCTTGTGAACACTTGCCCTGTGTCAGTTCTCCATAAAATAGTTTTGTTTTTTTTTTTTATCAAAGTATTTCTGGCATTCTAACAACATGTCCAGCCCATCGCAGTTGCACTCATAGTAGTATGTTTGAATACTTGGCACTTTAGTTCGAGAAAAGACCTCAGTGTCTGATATCTTCTCCTGACAGATGATCTTCAGAATCTTCTTTAGTTTAAATGAAAGCAACTCAGTTTCCTGATGTGGCTCTTGTAGAGCATCTAGGTGTCTCGGGATACAGCAGCAAGGTCAGCATCACAGCTCTGTAGACCTTCAGTTTGGTAGTTAGTCTAAAGCCTCTTCTCTCCCACACTTACTTTCTAAAGCTTCCCAAACTTGGAGGATGGGTCATCTCTTCTACATGGATAGCAACTGTAATTGGACTGTCTTCTGTCTCACTAGTGATAATCTAACCTTCCCTTGCCCAACACTGGGGAAAGTACATCTAGTTATGGCTTTGATCCATACCAATATTTTGGTGTCGACATTGTGTCAACTTCGTTATCAAAGCGTACATCCCTGGAAAGGACACTGCCAAGGTGGGTGAGCTTGTCCACAGTGGTGAACACTTCTCCATTTGCTGTACCTGATTGTTCCAATACATGAATTGTGAGGTGCTGGCTGATGAAGTACCTTTTGTTAGATCAAAATTAGCACAAGAAGCAGAGAACATATCCATACTTTGTTGTATCTCAGCTTCAGAGGTTGTACTGAATCTGCAAACAAAAGATCATGTCCCAACTCCCCCCTTACTTTGGTCTTAGTTTGGAGTCTTTTCAAGTTGTAGAATTTACCAATAGTGTGGAAGTTGACCTTGATGCTGTTTTCATTCTCATTGAATGTGTTTGATAGCATGACTGAAAACATCGTGCACAAAAAGCATGGGAGAAAGGACACATCCTCTAAAGCATTATCTGTTATCCAGAAGATATATATAATAATGATGAACTTTTCTGGGCAACTATATTTTGACATAATTTTCTATAACCTTCATGACTGATGGTATCAAAGGCCTTAGTAAGATCTACAAACATTTTATACAGATCTCTGTTCTGCTCCTTTCATTTATCCTGGAGTTGTCAGGCAGCAAACAACAAATCAACTGTTTCTTGACCCTTTCTGAAGTCACACTGACTCTCAGGTAGGTGACCATCTTCTAGGAAAAGTATCAACCTATTGAGATAGGTTGGCAAGAATCTTACCAAGACTGACAAAAAAGAGAAACACCCCTGTGATTGTCATATGACAACCTGTTCCCTTTACCTTTAAAAACATGGATGATGAAGTTATTCTTAAATTCTTGGGAAATAATCTATGCATGTCATATAAACTGGAAAATTTCAGTCAACTTTTAGATGAATAATGAACCCCCCCCCCCCAAGACACCTTGTAGGTCTCAGCTGGAATAGAGTCAGCCCCAGGTGCTTTGCTCTAGAAAGGACTCTAATGGCATTCAGAATTTCAGAACCTCCTCTTCAGCTGAAATTTCAGTTAGGGACAGATTGACTTCAACTTGAGGTAAATGGTCAATGACTTCTTCATTGATTGAAGATGATCTGTTAAGAACACTACAGAAGGGGTGGATAGAGCACCAGCCCTGAAGTCAGGAGTACCTGAGTTCAAAATCCCGCCTCAGACACTTAATAATTACCTAGCCCTGTGGCCTTGGGCAAGCCACTTAACCCCATTGCTTTCCAAAAAAAAAAAAACCTTAAAAAAACACTACAGAAGTGTTCAACCCTTCTCTCCAGAATCATTTCACTATTGTTAATCAATGTGCCTCCCTTAGTACTGAGTACTTGAGATGCAACTTGTCTTTGATGCATAAATAGCTTTCAGGGCATCATAAAAGCAATTTGAATTGTTACTATCTGCATAAAACTGAATTTTATCTGCCTTTTTACTAAGCCAAGAGTCCTGCATCTCTCTAAACTTTGCATGTACTTTACTTTTGATGGAATTAAATGCTGCCTTCTTAGCAATGGATGAGCTATCCTGCTGGTAAATTCTGTGGAGTTACTTTTTTTTAATCATTCATCTGTTTCTGCATTTTCTTCTTTTTTTTTTTTTTAAGGATTTTGCAAGGCAATGGGGTTAAGTGGCTTGCCCAAGGCCACACGGCTAGGTAATTATTAAGTGTCTGAGACCGGATTTGAACTCAGGTACTCCTGACTCCAGGGCCATGTTTTATCCACTGCACCATCTAGCCACCCCAGTTTCTGTATTTTCCTACCATTTTCATTAAACCAGTTTTGATGTTGGTGAGTGTTTTGCCCCATATGAACAAATGAATGTACACCAAATCTTTGAAAACTGTCCGTTCATTTTCTGATCCACTATTTTCAACTGTATGTTGGTTCAGTTTTTCCTCCAAGGTCTCATTTGTAGAAATACTCTAATCTGTTAACATAAATTCTTCTGGTAGTTTTGTCTTGCCATCACTACTTCAGTTGAACATGAAAATTTGGATTGGAAAGGATGAGTCTTTGATCTATCCAGCACTCTGAATCACACATTACCTTTTCGCTCTCAGATCCTGTCTGTCTCTTCTCCTTACAATCACATAATCTATTAGATGACAATGTTTGTTGCAAGGGTACATCCAGGAAGTTCTATTGCATTTAGGTAAATAGAAGGCAATATATATATAATGAAAAGGTCATGAGATGCACAAGTCTTCAATAGTAGGTAACCTTTGCTATTACTGTTTCCAACTGCATTTCTCCAAAGGACTCCCTGCCTAGTAGTCTGAGTCTATTCTAGCATTAAAGTCCCCCAGAATTATAAGCTTGTCTTTTTTGGGGGGCCATTGATGAAAAGGGTCTCCAAGTTTTCATAAAATTTTTCTTTGACTTCATCAGGGTTTATCATGGTGGGAGTATAGGCACTGATTATGGTGGCATGATGTTTCCTGCAAGTGGCAAATTCATTGTTATGAGCCTGTCATGTTTAATATTGTCTACCCCTCCACCATTTACCCTTCCACTGTAAAACCTCTTCCTTATGTACCTCTTTTATATGAGATGATTTAGCCTATTCTTCTTCTCCCAGGGTATCCCTTTTTCTTTCTTCTCCATTTTTTACATCATTCCAACAAAATCAACTAACTTTTCTACCCTCTTTCTATATAGAATGCTTCAACTGCCGTAAAAATGATAAAATTCTTTGAAATGACATCTTATCTTCCCATATAGAAACATTATTGAGTCCCTTTTGATTTCTCTTTTATATTTACTATCTTATCTTTCCTTGGATTCTTGTATTTGCAAGAATAAAATTTTCTTTTTAATTTTTTATTTAAATTACATTTTCTATTAAATGAAATATCAATAGAATTTGGAAGGAGCACAATTGAACATGCCTAGACACATCTATCTTGTTATCAAGGGAAATAAGCTCTCAGGGTTGTCAGAAACTGAGAAATCACTTAACAAAGAATTGTGTAGTTAGAATTGGATTGAAAAGTACCACAGTTACTACAATAAACTGTAAACATAGTTAAGAAACAAGAACCATGAAATTAGAATTATCAATTCAGCAAAAATATCCTTCTTTATAAACAGAAATTGGAGTTGAAGAGTTGAAAAGTTTACCAGGAGGCATGCAATTAAATAAAGTATTTAAAAATAAATAAAGCTTCTAACAAAATAGGAACAAAAATAATAAATATTTGCTAACATGGTAAGACATTCAGAACATTATTTTGGCTTAAATTACCAAAAAATTCTGAAAGAGCAAAGCATAACAAGAAGAAAGAAAAAAAGGGGGGGAAAGGAAAAAAGAGAAGAAATAGGAAAGGGGGAGAAGAAAGGAAAAGAAAAATCCACCATGAGATTGGATGGTGAGTAACTGCCTTCAGCTTCTACAAGATAGGAATGCATTTTCTTTAATAAACAAATAGAAAAATTATGCATTTTATTTATGTATATGTATATGTAAATAAAACAAATTTAACTTTGAATGCCCATTGTCTCACAATTCATTGACAGGAGGCATTTAATAAATGCTGGTTATTTGAATGATGAATAGTTAAAATGTAAAGGATTAAATGAACAAAAAAGCTTTGAGACTCATTATAGATCTAATTACCCTTTGTTTACAGGGCATATTTTTTTTATCTTTTTTATCTTTTATTGTTTTTATTTTTATTGAATTTTACAATTTTCCCCCTAATCTTTCTTCCCTCTATTCCCCACCCCCAACATAAGGCAGTCTGATAGTCTTTACATTGTTTCCATGCTATATATTGATCAAAGTTGAATGTGTTGAGAGAAAAAATCATATTCTAAAGGAAAAAATAAAATATAAGAGGTAACAATTATATAATAACATAACTTTTTTAAAATCAAAGGTAATAATCTTTGGTCTTTGTTTCAACTCCACAATTCTTTCTTTGCATACAGATGGTATTCTCCATCACAGAAAGCCCCAAATTGTCCCTGATTGTTGCACTGATGGAATGAGCAAGTTCATTTAGGCTGATCATCACCCCCATGTTGCTTTATGGTATACAATGTTCTTCTGGTTCTGCTCATCTTGCTCAGCTAAACCCTTCCAGGCTTCCCTGAATTCCCATCCTTCTTGGTTTCTAATAGAGCAATAGTGTTCCAATAACGTACATATACCACAATTTGTTCAGCCATTCCCCAATTGATGAATATTCACTCAATTTCCAATTCTTTGCTACCACAAACTCAGCTGCTATGAATACCTTTGTACAAGTGATGCTTTTATTCTTTTTCATAATCTCTTCAAGGGTATAGACCCAGTAGTAGTATTGCTGGATCAAAGGGTATGCACATTTTTATTGCCCTTTGGGTATAATTCCAAATTGCTCTCCAGAAAAGTTTTATGAGTTCACAACTCCACCAACAATGTATTAGTGCCCCAGATTTCCCACATCCCTTCCTAAATTGATCATTGTCCTCTCTGGCTGGTCATATTGACCAGTCTGAGAGGTGTGAGGTATTGTCTCAGAGATGTTTTAATTTGCATTTCTCTAATAAGTAATGCTTTAGAACAACTTTTCCCATACAAGGCACATATTTAATACAGATTTGGGGCTCTAAAACTGTAGTTCATGGATCCCTAAAATGTCATGGATAGGTTTCAAGGGGTTTGAGAATTGAAAGATTTTTTTTGAATTTTCACTAACCTTTAACTAAAACTAAACTTTTCATTTCACTCTACCTGAAATTTATCATGTACTATTTTTTTGTTATTAGTATTACTATGGTAATACTAATAATAAGACCAATCCTACAGCCAATGACTTTATAACACAAAATGTTTAAAAATTCTCATTTAAATATATATACAGAAATAAAGTCTGTTCTAATTTTTTATAAGAAAACATAACTTTATTGACTTTTTCTTTATGAATAAAATGATTAGAAAGTAATTTTCAGAGTCAATTCTAATCAGTTGTCCTTGAGAGGCTCCCATAGTAATTAATAATATTGATAGCCCTTTACTTTAGTATTCCTGGGGCAGATAGTGAGTGATGCAGCAGGTCCTTCATTACAAATGTAAAGAGAGCAGTAAGGGTGAAGAGGTTCTTGAAAGATTATATTTAGAGGGCTATCGATATGACTTTCTTCTGACATTGTAAAATACTGCATGCCCCTTTTCATAATCAAAAAAGTGACTATTTTATCTATAGGGTTGATCCATATGAATGTTTTCATTTGATTTTCAGATGATGAGTTCATTTCCAGATTTGAAGCCTACTAGGACCGTTATATCACCAGGTATTAGGGAGAGATTCTCAATTTGGCCAACAAACTCTTTACAGATGCCTATTTCTCATTCTGTGTTTTTTTTTCTCAACTCCACTTCCCAGTAGTGATTCCTGAGGGAAAGGACCCAATACCCAATACACCCTGAGGGAAAGACCCAAAGGTCTTTCTTCACTGACAGGCAGGTCTTGTGTCTTACTTAACACAATTCAAATCTTCAAATAGGATGAGATGAGGGTCAGCTGTTTAAGGATCATGAGTTATATCCCCGTGATAGCTCATGAGCACTTCTCTGAAGCCCGTGATGGGACAGTTGCTCCATCAAAGGGAAAGCAACCTCTGGTTCTTGAAGTAGTGGCTCCTTATTCCTTTCCAACAAGCTTTTCCTATCCTGGAGCATTTTCAAGGATGTCTTGTCCAAAAGCTATTCTAATAAAATCTCTGCAGATTTTGGGTTTGTGGTGATAGCTTGGCCTTTTCATCCTCATGTTTTGCCATATTTTCTTTTCTGTATTCCTCTTCCAATAATTGCAGATGTTGCTTTTCTTCATTCTGAAAGAATTGGAACATTTTCTCAAATTCAGATCTGTTTCATGCTTCAGAGCATGTGTCTTTTCCTTATATTGTTTCTCCCTCCTTCTCACTGTGTCTAATGCAATTTTAAATTCTTCTTCTTTTCCCAGTGAGATATTCCATGTCTCTGAAGTTTGTGCTTGTGATGCAGGGAAAAGATAGAGAGAATTATAAATATAGCAGAAACACAATCTGTCTGTTAAATATTGTAAAATGGGTGGCGGTTTCCTGCTCTGGAGATGTGAATTGACTAGAGAATTGTGAACTAGCAGAAACAAAACTTGTAATCTTAAAGACTGTGAAATCTTGTTGAATTGGGTGAAGAAGTTCCCTACTCTTGAGATGTAAATTGACTACCATTGTTCCATTGTTTGATGTAAAATTTGTATTCCTATCTCCTTTTCTACCCTCTACCTAATTCTGGTTCCTGTAAGAGGGAAGAGAATTTACCTTAAGGGGCTAGAACATAAAAATCTGAGTTGGACCTCTACTCAGGGCCACCCATCTCTGACTCTCTCTGGCCCAGTCAGCTCTGCTTGACATATAATTGGGGGAAAATTAAATACTTTTAATTCTAAAAGAAAAAGAAGTCTCATTTAACTTTTCTGGTTCTCAGTTTCCTATCTGAAAAAAAGCTTGACTAGAGGTGCTCTCAAATGTACCTTTCAACTGTAAATTTATGAGCATTTTATGTAATAGATTAAATCTCTCACTATTTTAGAATGTCCATTTTCTTCTTGTAAGACACTCAGGTTTTTTCCTAGTGAATTTTGTTGTTGGACTATTAGGGACAAAGTCATTTGATACTGATACATTTTCATTTTGTTCATAACTTTTAATAAAATATGACATCCTTCTTTAGTTCTTTTATTTTTTTTCCTGGTTTAATTCCAAATTTATATGATATCATTAGTTCCATTACTCTTTCCCATGATTTTGCAGTGGCATAGTAAATATTTGATCAGACTTATCAGAAAATAAAACAATTTGATTTTCAATAAGAGCCTCCAAACTCTGTCCTTCACTGGTAAAATGCTGAGAGCACATTTACTTCAGATCATGGTGAACCTGACCACTTGTGATCAAAATGGGGAAAAAGAGAAGCTCTTAGGTGAGGAAGACCAAAGCGTCCTCTGTGAGTCCTGTTCATTGGCCACAGAGCACAAGAATCATCATGTACTTCCCATGTTGTCAAGTGCAAGTGTAGCCACTAGCTATTTGGGTTCAATTCTGCCTGTGAGAAATCACTATTAGACCCAGGAAACCAAGTGTGGAAAGAAAATAAAAACTGATTAAAAGAAGTTACAACACATAAGAAAGCAGTAGCTAGAGAGACAAAGATAAAAGTAAGTTAAGCATAGCTCCAGATGGGTTACATCAGTTCACAATTCCATCAAAGTTCATTAGTGTGCCAATTTTCCCAAATCCTCTCCATGATTTGTCATTTTCCCCTTCTTATGTCATATTAGCATATTAGACAGTTGTGAAGTCATACTTCAAGATTCTTTTAATTTTCATTTTTCTAATCAAAAGTGATTTGGAGTACTTCTTAATATCTAGATAGTTTTGATTTCTTCTTCTGGAAACTACCTGTTCATATCCTTTGAATATTTATAAATTGGGAATTTATTCTTATAAATTTGATTCAGTATATCTATATATCTATATAGATATAGATACACATTTTTGGAGAAATGACGTCTTTATCAGAGTATTTGGTATTAGGATTGTTTCCCAACTTTATGCTTTCCTTTTAATCTTGGTTATATTAGTTTTGCTTGTGCAAAATCTTTTTAATCTAATCAAAATAATATATTTTCCTTTTTGTTGTGGTCTCTATCTCTTTTTTTTTGTCATGAACTGTAAGTCACTTAAACTCTCCTTTAAGAATTTAGATGCTAGGGGTGGCTAGGTGAGCAGTGAATAGAGCACCTACCCTGGAGGCAGGAGTACCTGAGTTCAAATCCAACCTCAGAGACTTAATGATTACCTAGCTGTGTGACCTTGGGCAAGCCACTTAACCACATTTGCCTTGCAAAAAAAAAAAAAAAAAATTAGATGCTAAACCACTTGGTCCATATATGTTTAGTGTTGATATGACTTCACTGTCTTTAGCAATATGTAGTTTCTTTCCTAATCTCTTTTAATTAGGTCTATTTTTATTTTTACTTTGAGATCAGAAGTGCTACCCCTGCTTTTTTTTTACTTCAGTTGAAGCATAATAGATTGTGCTCCAAACCCTTACCTTTACTCTGTCCATATCTTTCTGCTTTTTGTTTTTTCTTCTAAACTATATATTAAAAGAATAGATTCTTGCATTCATCTGAATGTGCATAATATTCCTTTATTGGACAATACTGATCAGAGTAAGGTTCAATCAATGCCCATTTTCTACCCTCACATCTTTCCCTCTACTATAATAAGTTTTTCCACTCCTCTTCATGTGAAATATTTTACCCCATTTTCCTCTTCTTTTCCTTTTGTACGCAGAGTACTTCTTTTTCTCATCACTTAATTATTTTTATGCCATTTCTTCAAATTTGCCTTATATCTATACCCTCTGTGTATTTTCATTCTAGCCAGCGGTAGAACTATAGTGGTAGAAATTTTAAGAATCACAAGTATCATCTTCCAATGTAAGGATGTAAACAGTTTAGCTCCATTAAATTACTTATGTTTTCTTTTCCCTTTTCCCCTTTTTAGGCTTCTCTTGGCTCTTGAAATTGGTCATAAGCTTTTCGTTGTATTGTTATTGTTCAATTCTGGTCTCATAATGAAAGCTTGACTTTTTTCTGTTTACTTAAATGACCATTTTCCCCTTGAATTATTTTTAATTTCAGAGTGGGTGATTCCTGATTGTAATCCTAGGTTCTTTGCCTTCTAGAATGTCATATTCTAGCTACTTCAGTCCTTTAAGACTACAGTGGTATCTCCCTGATATTGAACTATTTTCTTTCTAGCCACTAGCAGTATTTTTTTCTTTGACCTTGTAGTTCTGTAATTTGATTTTAATGTTCCTTGGAATTTTTACTTTGCGATCACTATCCTAAAGTGATGATTCAAAATCTATTTTGTCCTCTCATTCTAGGATATTAAGACAGTTTTTCTTGATCATTTCTTGAAAGATGCTGTCCATGGGGTGGCTAGGCCTTGGCCAAGCCACTTAACCCCATTTGCCTTGCAAAAACCTAAAAAAAAAAAAAAAAAAAAAAAAAAAGATGCTGTCCAGGTCCTCCTTTTGATCTTTTGATTATGGTTTTCAGGTAATCCAAGGTAATCCAATGATTGTGACAATGCCCTCTTGCATCTATTTTAAGGCCTGTTATTTCTCCAATGAGTTATTTTTCATTTTTCTTCTATTTTCTTCATTGTTTTTACTTTGCTTAATTGATTCTTGATATCTCAAAGAATCATTAACTTCCATTTGCCCAATTCTAACTTTTAAGAAGTTGTTTGTTCAGTTAGTTTTTGTATTTCCTTTTCCATTTGCCAATTATACCTTCTGAGCAGTTGTTTTCTTTTTCTAAGCTGTTGAATCTTTTTTTCAAAATTCTCTCATATCATACTAATTTCTATTTTCCATTTTCCTTCTGTCCCTTTTTATGATTTTATGATCTTTTTTTGAGCTCTTCCATGAGCTCTTTTGGGTTTGTGACTACTTTGCATTTTGGGGGTTGGGGTACTCATAGGTGACATTGTTTTCATCTTCTGAATTTGTTTCTCGATCTTCCCTGTCACTTTAATAACTTTCTATGATCGGATTTCATTTTGTTTTGCTCATCATTTTTTGGCCTTTCCCCAGTCTTTTTTTAATTAATTAATTAATATATTTAATGCAATGAGGTTAAGTGACTTGCCTAAGGTCACACAGCTAGGGAATTATTATGTGTCTGAGGTTGAATTTGAACTCAGGTCCTCCTGACTCCAGGGCCAGTGCTCTATCTATTATGTTACTTAGCTGCCCCTCGCCAGTCTTTTAAACTTGATTTCTACTCTTGGGCTGGAAAGGCACTGTCTCAGTCTGAGCTGTAGGCTGATTGTTTTCTTGATGCTTCAAGGGCGGTTTCCCATAGGCGAACCCTCATCTCTGGTGCTGTGCTGATTGAGTGGGGTAGGTGGACCGAAATTGCTGGGGGCCCTTTATTTCTTATTACCTAATACTAATAGGGGGTCCTGGTGCTGATGACGGATGGTGCATCCCACTAGGGTCAGGATCCTTGGGTGATTTGCAGAGGCAGGGTTTGCTCTTCACTTTCTGGAATATTTCCTGTTATGGATAGCAAGTGAGAATTTACAGATCTTCCAAGTTTCTTAGGCTAAAATTTTCTCTACTCCCTTTCTTTTCTGTGAGTCTGCTCTCTAGGATTTGTTTTGGAGCATTATTTTATGATTATTTGGAGATGAATATGGGAAAGTTATGGTAATTTATTGTTTACCATCTTGACTTCTGTAAGTCTGCCAAATAAATAATTACTTTAAAGTCCATTTAAGTTATATAATTTAAAGGAGACAGAGCTAGCCCTTGAACCTTATCCACTATCTTCAAGTCTGCATTCTTGTCACAACATCTCAGTGTCCATGATTAGTGCAATAAAAAATGATGAATGGAAAATAACAGTTATATGTACAATTATAATATTTTCAAAAATCTGAGGTATCAATCAAAACAGTATAGTCAGAACCAAATTCATAGTACCAAATACATTAATTATAAAAGAAAAATTAGTAAATTGACATTATGTCTAAGAAACTTAAAGACCAAAGGAAAGGAAAATAGAAAAGAAAATGCCATTAAAAGGAAAATTATTTATTTAAAAGAAATGAAGGAAGAAAACCATTGAAATTATAAATTTAAGGGACACATTTTAAAATCCTAAAAAAATTGATAAATTTAATTAGCAAATGCAACAACAAAAAAGACAGACAGAAAAGCAACACTGTCTCCCAAATTAGAAATGAGAGAAAACACAAGCAAAAAAGAAAAATAAATCAAGAAAAATTGTCAGAAATTATTCTGGGGTTAAAATGTAATAATTTTAGATACAATATACATACATACAAATATATAATATATGCATATATTTTGTGTGATATATGTTATTTAAGTCATAAAATTATTTGCCCTTTGACCTATTATTTCCATTGCTAAGACTTTGCCACCCCAAAATCAAGATCAAGAAGTTCTATCTCTCCTTAAAACAAAAAATGAAAAAAGAGATTTTCTATTTGTAACAATAATAAAAATAATGGAGAAAAGCACATGCTTTCCAACAATGGAGATTACTGAGTAAATTATCATATTTAAATAAGAAAATCAGGTAGTTTTTGGAAGTGGTTAAGAGCTAGACTTAGATTCAGGAAGCCTGTGCTCAGATTCGGTCACTGAAAAAACTGAAAAAAAAAATTTCATTTCCTCCAAGGTCCTGGCATTGGGAAATCAAGAACACTATCCTGGGAGATGAGTTCCCAGCATATATCAGAACATCTCTAATCTTGAAAGGGGGAAAACAAAATTGGGAGTAGGAGGATCTGTCTTAAAAACCCTTCTTTGTCATTTACTGATTATATAATACTAGTCCAGTCCCTTAATCCCTCAGGGTACTAGCTATACAAACTGCAGAAGCATTGTGAATTGGTATTGATGGGGGAAAAAGAAAAACCTTCCTCTTTTATGTGGTGTGTAAAATGATGGTAAAATGCCATCACATTATAGTCTTCTATTTTCACAATTTTTGCTCAGTGCTAAATTCAATTTTTTCTCCCTTTGGAAAAAGCATCCAAATATTATAGGTATGTGACCACTAAAGTTCAGTGTTTTAGTCATAATTTTGAAAACAAGTTTTTGACAAGTATGTCCAAACTTTTCCATTGTAACGTTTTGGAAAGATTGCTACTATTTTGGATTCAGAGGACCTGGGTTCAAATTTTAATGTATTTTCCCTATACTACCCTATAAGAATTCCTAATTTTAGAGATGGGAACTGAGGTTCCTTCTCGTTCTAGACATTACAGTCTTATAATAAATTATCCCATGATGCCATGATAGCATAGCCAGTATTGATTAAAATAGATATCATGTACAGAGATCTGGCTTCAAACAAGTCCTGTGCTCAAGGTCTGCCTTAGTCAAATACTGACTTGTGATACAGGGAATAATTCCTCAGTAATATAGAAAATTTACAAGATTGAGTTGTAGAGGGATGAACGTACTATGGCAGAAAAGGCATGAGACTTAACTTGGGAAGACTAGAATTCAAATTCTACTAGACATTCACTATCTGTTTGTTCCTGAATGAATTGTTCACTATCCCCCAGCCTCAGCTGTCTCATCTGTAAAATTGATATAACAATAAGATTTGTCTCATAAAGTTTTTGTGAGGATCAAATGAGATAACATATGTATAATGTTTTGCATTATCCAAAATGTTAAATAAATGCTATTTATATTAAAAGTTGCCAACCTCAATGGGTAGAGGGAGTTTCTTCAGATAGATAGCAATGAAGTCAAAAGGTGAGTCTCTAACTTAATATCCTTTCCCTAAGCAAGGAGAGATAATACTCCCCAAGGAAATAATCACATTACTTCTGTGAATGCATATTTCACTCCAATAAAGTTCAGGAAGAGAAATAAACTATTACAGAACAGCTCGATGTCAGAAAAATTCAGCTTTGCCACCTATATTCACCTTTCCGGGAGATGACTCTTATCTTTAAGCAGACTCAGTAAATCAAAGTCTTTGTGTGTTAGGCACTGTAACTTAAGTGTAGTAAATGTCTTTTTAGTATACTCCCTGAGCCAGGAGTCATTTGAGGTGGGTGGGGATTCTCTAATAGCTGACACTAAATGTGATTCACACAGGTGCTTTGTCCATTAGGATGAATGGTAAATGGCAGGTTGCTGCCCTCAATTTTACTGAAACCTTAATTAGAATTAGCCCAGAAATGAAGAAGTAACCGTTTGAAAAGCACAGAGGGCTGTTCAGCAAGAAGTACCATAATGGTAGAGGAGGCAACAGTTTAAGTCATAGTGATTCCTCTTGAATGAACGAACCCCTGGGCTTTTTTATTTGGAAAAGGAACTCATCTGGTTGTGTTTCCAATTAATCATTATTTTAGGTTTTTGTAAGGCAAATTGGGTTAAGTGGCTTGCCCAAGGTCACACAGCTAGGTAATTATTAACTGTCTGAGGCGGCGTTTGAACTCAGGTACTCCTGACTCCAGGGCTGGTGCTCTATCCACTGCCACCTACTCACCCCTAATTAATCATTCTTAACAATAAGCATAACAGAACTGAATGTTCAGGGGAATTAACATGAATTTAAGGACCCTCCATCTCACTTTCTTTTTTGTTAAATAATAAATATCCACATGATAAATTAAATACTGAAATTGGGAAGAAAACCGAGTTATTAGTAAATATCATTTTGAAGCCTATCTCATCTTTGCTTATTGGGGATGTTCTGGTGAGTTTGCATGTGAAACAATGAAAGAGTAAATAGTTATATTAAACTGAACATGTAGCAAAGTTTTGTCCACTATTTGCAAAAGGACATTCATGATTCTCAAATAAAACATTTTATATCATTCCTCGTATCTATTTCTATCGAGACAATGGGAAATACACAGATGAACCTTCATTTCCTAGTGACTTCGATGTCAGTGACCTGGATATTTCAAAAACAAGTTCTTGAAAAATCAACATTATTTACAACCTTTACCAGGCCAGTTCCCACAAAGGTAACTTGATTTTTTTTTTCCCAACACAGTCCTCAGTTTAATTCTGCATGACAGATGTTAAAGGAAAGAATGATTAGAAGCAATATTCAGGGCAGAATAAGGATTATCAGGACTAGAATTGTAGGCAGCTTGCTTGGTATGAGTATTTAGAAAGATGATCCAGGAAAGAGATTTTTCATCACTGACAATAGTAAATGATTTAACAATAGAAATAAATGTGGTTATAATGATGGACATAATTCTAAAAAAGTTAAGATAGAATTAGTCTTATTTTTCTACCCCAACATTATTGAACCTTTCCATCAGACTAGACACCAAAACTTATATATCTTGTCTTCTCTCATTAAATGACATCCTTGAGAGAAGGTGCTATCATATTTTGTTTTCCCAAATTTATTCCAATATTCCATGGAGTGATTTGAACTTAACAATTATTTAGTATTTAATTCATTCATGTCATTTTGAAAAATTTATATGTTAAAAGGTCAGCTAGTGCAAAAGGATTTAAACTCCTTGAGGATGAGAGCAGATTCACTTCTGTATTTGTATTCCCAATTTCTGGAAGTGTGACTTGACCATAATAAGATTTGTGGAATTCAACTGAATGTGTTGAGGCAATTTGACTGTAACTCCCAAACTCAGAGATCCATTGACATGGAATAATGACAGATCATATTGCTATTTCAAGATTGATCAATAAGTCAATCAATCAGTTACAAGTATGTATCTATATGCTTTTGTGTGTGTGTATGTGTGTGTGTGTGTGTACATAGATATATAAACATATATTATGTGTATGGAGAGAGAGATCAATCAAGATCAAATAGTCAAATAGGGGAATCAGATAAAACTTGATATTCAAGATGCTTCTTAATCTAAATTGAAAGTGAGAGGGATTTTGTAATATCAAGAAAGAAGTTCAACCCAGATACGAGGGATGATGAATCTAAAACAAAGCAGCAGACTGGGAGATTAAGTGTCCCATGTGAGAAAGAGGGATAATTTGGTCAGCTCTTACCTAGTATGAGTAAGAGTAAAAACAGGAAACACTGGTTAGGATTCATTTTGTGAAGGGCTTTGAATATCTGCATTCCTAGAAAAATAGAATGCTGAAGCATACCTCACCTTTGACCAATGAGAATCTTCCAACAATTTGTTTATGGGACGTATTAAAAGCATTTTATTTTAAAAACTCAAAAGAGGTTCGATTTCACCCTGGGGGGCAGGGAGAAGGCTTTAGAGCCAACTGAGTAGGAAAGTACACTTTTGAGCTGCGTGGAAACTGGACTGGAGTGATTACCCTTGAGGCAGAGAGACCAGACCGATTAGGAGATGATTGCAATAATATAGGTCAGAAGCAGTGAAAGCTTGCAACTAAGATGGAAGCTTGTATGATCAGAGAGAAGACGTAGAATGGAAAAGATGTTGTAAAGCTTGAATTAGCAAGATACTTGGAGTAAGAGTGAATAAGTAAAAAATATATGTTGAGGTTACAAATCTAGGAGACTAGAAAGGTGGTGGATTATTTGACAAAAAGAGGGATTTTTAAAAGAGGAAGACTTCAAGGGAAATAGGAGTTCAGTTTTGGTCATTTTGAGTTTGGTTGTCTCCAAGTATTTTGATTTGAAATATTCACTAGGCGATTAATTGTTGAACATTTCTTATATACTTCCCCCTTTCTTTATTCCCATAATAATAACTTAAATGAACAATTCACCTCTTACCTCATCCACCTCAGCAGGATGTTATGGTCCCCCCTATCTTTTGAACTGCCAACTATCTTCCAAATAGTTGCCTAATGATTTCCTAAAGTTAAAGATGGAACCAAATCATCCTCTTATTTAAATAAAATTCCACGTCTCTAATCTGCATGATAAAATTTGAAAAATAGAAATATCCAACTTCCCCTTCCTTCCTTCTTACCTTCTTACACTTTATTCTCCACATCATCCTCAACGATGATCCAGAAACACTGTTCTTGTTATTCCTTAACAAAAGACTAGGTTCCCAATTTAGTTCCTTTTTGCTGTCTGTCAAGCCATTCTTGGAAATCTTCCTTACTACCACCAACTGGTTTCCTTGATTTGCATCAGAAATAACCAAAAACCTGATTTCTTTTTTTTTTTAAAAAAACCTAATTTCTTGTGGAGCCTTTATTTTTCACTCTTTCACGCTCTGCACTTCTAGCAGCTTCCCTCTAAGGCTGTCTTCCATATGTATTATATGTGTATATTTATATGCATGTCCATTATTTACATGCTGTTTTCCCCATTAAAATGTGAACTCTTTGAGGGCAAAGGAAGATTTAAATATGGATTTTTGTTTGGATGGTGAAGTATACATTAAGAATTAATAGCTTCCTTAGAAATATAGCCACTTATAGAAACAGATATACTACCTAAAACTTCAATTTTGTCATTTTTTAAAATTTACCAAAATTCTTCCTCTAACAACATACAAACACAAAAATCTAATGATAAGTACTGTCAAAGTACTTTTTGATTTTCAACTTCAATCAGTCATTGTCTGAATGTCTTCTTTGTGATAGTAAGAACCATTTTATCCTTGGACCCCACTTTCCCCAAGACAATAATTACCCACATCTGAAGATAACTAAAGTCTTGAATATGCACCAACACCAAATTGCCTCAAGGAAAGATAAATACATAAAAGGTTAAACCAGCAGGCATGTGTGCTCTCACCAATTTGCTATTGACTCAAAAAGCATGACCTCAAGGTGTTTACAGTCTAATGAGGAGACAATCAAATACATAATCTTTTTTTTTTTTTTTAGTTTTTGCAAGACAATGGAGTTAAGCAGCTTGCCCAAGGCCACACAGCTAGGTAATCATTGAGTGTCTGAGGTGGGATTTGAACTCAGGTCCCCCAACTCCAAGGCCAGTGCTCTATCCACTATGCCACCTAGCCACCACTCAAATACATAATCTTGAACAAATAAGTAGAAAGAGTTAAGGCATAAACAGTCGTATGGGAATTGGGGAGCTAGAAAGGCCACCAAATGATAGGTTTCAGGTGAGTATGGAAGGAAGGCAGGAGACAGAGGTAAAGGAGAGCATTCCAAGCACTCTTAAATCTTCAAGAGACCTGAAGAATTGGACTATATTTTTGCATAAGTTATATATAATGTGTAATATATATGTATATATATGTGTATTTTATATCAAGAATAATCTAGTCACTAGTATCATTATTATACAAATTCATCCTGTGACTTCCACAGGCATAGTACTATTCGTAAGGTTATGGAAAAGGTTGATAGTGAAAATAGAGACTGCTCACTCAAGGACATTTAAAAATACTGAGAAGTCACTGTCAATTTTTCCATCTTATTTGCTCATTTTTATCTCTGATACTTAACCAACTTATGATTCATATCTATCAAGAAAACCTATTGTGATGAATTGTGTTCTGCTTCTTGCTTTCACCTATTAGTGTTATAAGCATAACATTTACCACTTCACTATTCTTTTTGGAGGGCATTTGTTGCCAAATGTTGGGGAATGAATAGAAGAGAATGACAACTTCTCCAGCTCTTGAAGTTGGCCTCATCAATCTATTACCAGTCACTTCTGGCTCTATATCCATGATGATATGAATATACCAGATGAATTGAATTGAATAAAATTTGAGGCAAGAAATGAAGAAGTAAAAGAATCTCTTTTTGGAGGGTGACTTGACTTGAAATGTAACTTTTTTCAAGTCATATTCAGATTTTTTATTTTTGTTTTATTATTTTAAATATTATTTTAAAGAAGCATTCCACAGTAAGAGTTGCTGGTAAGGCTGTCACTTTTGTTCTAGATGGAACTTTTAAGCAGGATTTTAAAATAATAAAACAAAAATCTACTTTTTTCTTCAAATGATACTATAAAAAATTTTTATATTACTTTATTTCCCATCCTCTTTAAAGAAAAGGAAAGGAGGAAAAAGGAGGAAGCTTTTAGTTTTTACTTTTATTTTTATTCCTTCCTTCCACATGATGTTTTTGCTCTTCTTCCAGGTCTATGGAATTCTGGTTCCTCTATCTAATTTATCTATTGATTGAATGTGATCATATAGATTGATTATATTTGCCATAGGAAGGCAAGAATTAATAGAACATGTCATGGGGGCAGCTATGTGGCATAGTGGATAGAGCAGCAGCCCTGGAGGCAGGAGGACCTGAGTTCAAATTTGACCTCAGATACTTAATAATTGCCTAGCTGTGTTCCCTTAGGCACATTTAACCCCATTGTCTCAAATAAAATAAATTTTAAAATTAAAATAAAAGAGAGAACATGTCAGGAAAAAAGTAACTGATTTAAGTTTCTTTTATATGAAGGTAATTCCGGTCTTATTTTTAATAATCGTGTCTCCCATCCCCATCACAAAGGCAATACAAAAAAGTAAAGATGTTAAAGGCAGGTTAAAAATGTCCATAGCCTTGGAACCATTCTAATTCTCAGTGCTTTCAATAATAATGCTTTATGAGAAAAATGCTGTCTCAGATGTTTCTCAAAGAGAATCGTACTGAAAGAAAAGGAACAGAAAAGAAAAGGCAGCCTTGAGTAACTAGCCACTTCTCAAGAGCTGAGTAAATGAGCCATAACACAAAACCTCAATGCATAATTGTCCAAATTTCTTATCACTAGGTTTGTGATGGATTGTTAGCCTTTCTCTTCTGACTGGGTTTTGATATTCACATTACCATAAGAATCCTCAGGACATTTTGGGCTCTGATATGGAGCATTAGTCCATTTCAATATCACTACAGAAATACAAAAGAAAGCACAGCATAAAATGGCTAATCAGCCAGCAAGAGTTTAAGTACAAAGGACAGTACCTTGAGAATATGAGGCTTGATCCTAAAGAGTCTGGTGGAATTCAGAAAATTAAGGGAAAAAATCCAAACCCTGAAACTTTAAGCTTTGTAGTACAAGAAAAAGAGTATTGATTCTAGAGTGAGCTAATCTACTCAGATCTCTTTGATACTAATGAGCTTTATGATTTTTGGCAAACCTCATACCTGCCGAGACCTTATTTTAGTAAACTATAAAATCAATGGGTTGAATGTGTGTGTGTGGGGGGGGGGTTCCTTCTACCTTTAAATATAACATCCTATGAATTGAAGGAAGAGAAAGAAGAAAGTTCAGATGTCTAATACATTAGTGTCCTTTGAAGATATTCTGTTGTTTAAAATGTACTAATATAAAATTGTCATTTTTTGAAGAGAAGAATGCTCACTTATATGAAATGATGTAAGAGACTCATATTTTAAAAGAAGAGATTATAACAAATTTAAGACTTTTCTTTCATCTTTAAATAATTTATTATTGTATTCCCTAACTTCAGTTGCTCAGTTTTTGCTTTTTTTTTCAGTTGTGTTCAAATCTTTGTGATACCTTTTGCTGGTTTTCTTTATAAAGATACTGGAGTGGTTTTCCATTTCCCTCTTCAGCTTTTTTTAGATGAGGAAATGGAGACAAACAAGGCTAGGTAATTTGCTCAGGGCCACAGAGCTAAGACTCTGACTTTACCAACCTAGGAAATTTTTTCTCCCAGAGTGAGTGTATATGAATTGTAGAATAAATTACATCTTGTGAGTTTTTTCTCTTTTAATTGTTAGAAAATTTTATTAATCATTTAAAAAAAAATCTAACTTATAGCATAGGTTGACCTGAAATACATCAGAGGATTTTGGCAGACTACTCCATTAACAGACATGCCAGGAAATATCAAAATCCCAGGAGTCAATTTTTTTTATTTGTATTTTATTTTTCCAAATATATGTTATGGATTTTTTTTCAACATTCATCCATATGCATATGTATATTTTAAGGTACAAAATTTCCTTCCATCCTCCCTTCCCACCTCCCTCCCCTCAGTGGTGAAAAGGCAGGTTAACAGTGTACATATACATTCTTGATAAATATGTTTACAGATTAGTCATTTTCAGGATGAGAAATTAGGATTCAGGGAAAGAGATGCATAAGACATATTTTTTAATAAAGAGTTCCTCAAATTCTGAAGGATTTTCGGTTTGGTTTGGTTTTTCTTCCTCTGGATGGGGATGACATTGTCCTTAGTCATTCTAATGTGGTTGTTCTAGCTGTCTGAACTGCTGAGAGGAGCTGCTTCCATCAAGGTTGTTCATCTCACAATACTGTTGGTAATGTGTAAATTGTTCTCTTGGTTCTGCTCCAAGACTCAATTTTTGACAAAAGGTTCTGTCCCCAAATACCATTTAAAATGTAGAATCTGTAACATTCTGCAAATAGTTGTCTGCTTTACTGAATGTTTACTATATGAAAAGAATGGAAGGTAGAATGACATGGCAGATTAATGACTAATATTTATGTCAAGTGCCCTGATATTGGTTAATGGAAAGACAGAAGAATCTGGAGTCAAAGGACCCTAATTAAAATCCTTGTTGTACAACTGAATCTTTTTATCATCTTGGGGAACTGAATTACCCTCTTTGTATCTGTTTCCTCATAGAAAATGAAAGCATTGTACTAAGAGAACTGTAAGATAGCTAATTCTAAATGGATGAACCTACTAAAACTTTTTCCCCTAATAGCAATGGAACTCCAGTCAAATTAGGTAGGTACTCATCCTTGGTATAATCTTGAATCAGTTCTTTAGGATTATAAACTGTAGACAATTTGCCAAACTGAATCTGATGCAGTTTACATATTAGAAATCCCCTGTCTACTCACAAATAACAATAGCAATCAAAGATGCCAATATATGAATAAGCACTGGCTATCAAATATTGTATTTTTCTCTTCTTTTGTAATTTCTATTTGCTTTTTTTGTAACTATTAAGCATCTTTTTTTCCTCCTTCCTAATTTCCATGCTCAAATTGGAAAAGTATGAAAAAATGTTTCCTTTGACAAATATGTATTTGTGTATGTGTATGTATTTAGAGTCAAGCAAAGGAAATTATAGCATTGAAAGTGTCCAAAATGTATTTCTTATTCTGCATCTTTAATCCATCACTTCTGTCAGGAGCTAGGCAGCATGTTTCATCATTGTTCCTCGTGATTATGTTGCTCACTTCATTGATCACAATTATTAAGTCTTTCAAATTCATATTTCTTGTACTGTAGTTATTATATAAATTGTTCTCCTAGCTGTTAGCTAAGCTGTGCAACAATTCATAGCAAAAATATTCCATCATCTCCATTTACTATTATTTGCTCATCTATCCCCAAATTGATAAGCACTATTTTCTAGTTTTTAGGATACCACAAAAAGAACTCATATTCATATTTATGTATAGATATGTCTTTTACCTTGTTCTTTTCATATTTTGGGGTAATAGGCCTCCTAATAGAAGAGCCAGATTGAGGAGTATATAGAGTTTATTGTATTCTGGAACACATGTCCAAAATGGCTTCCAAAATTTCTGGACCAATTTACAACCATACCAACAGGACCTAGGATTTGCATGTACTTTTGTTTGTTCATTCTCTACAACCCTGCCAATATATGTCTTCCCCCTTTTCCCCTTAGTCTAATATGTGTATTTAAAATCTGACAGTCTGATTGGTATTTCTCTTTGGAATTTCTGTGTATATACTTGATAGTGTGATGTTCTTCCTTTGATCAGCTTCTCTTCCTTTATTTTGATTAATTGTTACTTAAGGGATGAATCTAATATTTCAAATTTGGATTCAGGTTCTTACATCTTGGAAATAAAACCCTTTTCAGAAAAATGTGTTAAAATAGTATTTTTTCCT
Source organism: Macrotis lagotis (assembly GCF_037893015.1). Classification (NCBI taxonomy): domain Eukaryota; kingdom Metazoa; phylum Chordata; class Mammalia; order Peramelemorphia; family Peramelidae; genus Macrotis; species Macrotis lagotis. The sequence goes on along the minus strand of NC_133659.1, from coordinate 302,818,123 downwards.
TCCCAACTAAATGTTTACCTTCTTATTTTAAAAGTTTGACATTTTTGATATAACTCTTAAAATATTTAATAAAACTTGTCCATTTTATCTTCTGTAATTCCTTTTTAAAACTCTTTTTTTGTATTGCTGGTATAAACTGTTGTCCATTAATGCAAAAGGCAATATCTTCTTTGCTCCTCTAATTTATTTATGATATTGTCTTTCACATGTAATTCATGTATCTATTCAGAGATTCTCTTGGCATATGTACCCCTCGAGGGACTTTAAGTGAATCAATATATCTGATATACAACTTCATTATTATATGAGGCTCTAAAATGTGTGGAAACTAATATTGTCCTCCCATTTTTTTCTAATACTTTAGAGAGTTTGAAATATTGTCAACATAAGAGAGAGCCATTGGAATTTTTTTTTAAATCTTTATCTCTGGTATTTTGTTTAAAATTGAACTGTTTAATATTTAAGTTATATGCAAAAACCTTACTACCTATTTCCAGGATCCCTGGTTTAATATTATTTCCCAAGGAAATCTAAGTTATTCTTTAATCAAGTTATGTGATTTCAGGAATTCGATAGGAGGGAACAAGAAAAAAATATAGATTTCAAGGCTGTAAGAGCCCTGGCATTTCTCAGAGGGAGTATGGCTCAGAAGAAAGAGCACTAGATTTGGAACCACATGATCTGATATCTAAATCCTATTTCTGACACCTATGAACCATGTGAACTTAGTCAGCTTCACCTCTGGGTGCCTCATTTAATTCATCTCTAAAATGAGGAAGTTGAACTAGCTGGCATCAAAGGTACCTTTCAGCTTTATATCTATGATAGTGGTTTGTCTTGTGAAGCAGTTGGAAATGAAGAGAGATTTCTTTTATATTTATATTCTTTTATTGCCATTGTATCATCATACCCATTTATGTATTACTAAATTGATAGTAATACACATAGACCTTAAATGCCTGTGAGATAATGAAAACTAATAAAAGATCCCTATTTTAAAATAGATTTTTTTATATTTTGAAGATTTTAAGTGATATTTTATTTTTCCAAAAACATGTTAAGAGATTATCAACATTCATCCATATGCATGGATATATATTTTTAAGTTACAAAATTTCCTTCCCCTCTCCCTACCCACCCCCCTTCCCTCAGTGGCAAATAGGTTAATATTGTACATACACCTTTGTGTTAAACATGCTTACAGATTAGGGAGCAGCTAGGTGGTACAGTGGAAAGAGCACTGGCCTTGGAGTCAGAGGGACCTGAGTTCAAATTTGACCTCACACACTTAATAATTACCTAGCTATGTGACCTAGGGCAAGTCACTTAACCCCATTGCCTTAAATAAATAAAATTTAAGGAAAAAAAAACATGTTTACAGATAAGACATTTTCATTATGAGGAATTAGATTTAAAGGAAAGAAATACATAATTGTTTAAGGTGAATGTACTATACATCATTTTCTAAAAGGTTTTTTGCGTGTTGTTTTTGTTGTTTTGTTTTTCTTATGCTTTCTTAGCTCTATGAAATGCTGAGAGCAGCTGCATCCATCAGGGTGGATCATCCTACCACGTTTTCATTAATGGGTATATTGTACTCTTGGTTCTGCTCCCTTATCTCAATATCAAATCCTGTAACTCATTCCATAATACATTTCCCATGTACATTCCATATACAGTTGATGGGCATCCCCTCAACTTTCCATTCTTGGACACTACAAAATAAACTTCTATAAATATTTTGGAATATGTGGTACTTTTCTCAATTTTTATGATTTCTCCTGGTTATAGGCCAAGAATTGGAATGGCTGGATCAAAGGATATGAATAGTTTTATTGTTCTTTGGGCATAGTTCCATATTGTTCTCCAGAATGGTTGGATCCATTCACAACCCCACCAGCAATGCATCAATGTTGCAATCCTCCCAAAACCTCTCCAACATTGATCATTTTCCCTTTTTCGTCATCTTAGCCAATCTGATAAGTGTGAAGTTATACCTCATTGTTATTTTAATGTACATTTCTCTAATCAATAATAATTTGGAACATTTTTTCATGTGATTATATATAGCTTTAATTTCTTTATATGAAAACTATCTATTCATATCTTTTGACCATTTATCAATTGGGAAATGATGTAATCTTATAAATTTGATGCAGTTCTCTATATAAGAAATGAGATTCTCCTAGTTATGAAGATTGTTTCTTAGCCTTCTGCTTTCCTTTTAGTTTGGCAGCATTGATTTTATTAGTTCAAGACCTTTTTAATTTAAGATAGTCAAAATCATCCACTTTGCAGTTTATAATGTACTCTAATTCTTGTTTTGTCATAAATGTGTCCCTTTCCATAGATTTGATAGAGAATTCCTTGATCTATTCATTTATCTATGGTATCACTCTTTATATCTAAATCTTGTGCCCCTTTTGACCTTAGTTTGGTATACATTCTGAGTCTATGTGTAATTTTTGCCATACTATTTTCCGGTTTTCCCAACAATTTTTGTCAAATATCTAATGTCTTTCGGTTTGTCAAACAGTTGATTTCTGTAGTCATTTACTACTTCTTTTAATCCTATCCTATTCCACCGATTCATTTCTCTAATTCTTAACCAGGCAGTTTTGATGTCTGCCACTTTATAGTATAGTTTAAGATCTGGTAGAGGTAGCTACCTTCTTAAATATTTTTTTTTCATCATTTCCCATGATATTCTGGAACATTTGTTGCTCCACATGAATTTCGTTACTACTTTTATTTTTAGCTTTGCAAAAGAATTATATGGAGTTTGGCATGGCATTGAATAAGTAATTTGAGCAGATTGTTATTTTTATTATATTAGCTTGACCTAACACATGAGTAATTGAGATTTTTCCAAATACATATATATATATATATGTATATACATATATACATATATGTATATATATATATATATATATATATATATATATATATATATATATATATATATATATACAGACTCTATACATCAAATAACTCTAGGAACTCTAGGACAAATTGCAATCCCTATTTTTCTTTATTGTTTAAATTTCGGTGGACTATTGGACAAGTGACTGCATTGATTGCTTTTTTTTTTTTTATTAAAGGCACATGTTGAAAACAACCCTGGAGCATTCTGGTAACATAGGAAGATTTAGATACACAAGGTCTCTTTCTGTTCCTACCTGGTTTGGCAAGTTATGTGTATATTTAATACCTTTTTTCTTCATAGAATTCAGAGACCATGAATGTTCAAAAAGTAATATATGCTTTGATTTTGTCATTGTTATGTCCTGATAATTATAGATCATGTTTTCTCTGTAGTAATGGTATAGTTCCCATGAAGTTTATTTGTTGAATTTTAAGGGATACTTAGGGATTTATATTTATAATATAATATAAGGGTTTGTTTCATATTCACTTATGAAGGAAACTGCTGTTTATTCGATTGTCAAGTATAATTCTCAATACTTAATCAAATCTGACTAGGCATTTGTGATGTTTTTCAACTTGAAGTTATAGGTTACATCATTTCTTACCCTTTTTTGGCAAAATCTATATGAAATTGTAAGTCCAGAGACCTAAGGAAAATGCATTCATATAACATTGGTCTCATCTTTTTGTAGTTATGAAACCTTCCAATTTATTAAACAAGTCTGCTTGACCAGGCCATTGTTTCCATGCTTTTTTCCTAACATATTGTTAGTTGAATTTCTGTGAATGTCACTCTTGAAAGGCCTTTTGTTGACTTTCTTGGATCTTCAGTGAGTTGACAGATACTTGGGATATAGTCAAATACATTTATGCAATTACAAAAGAAAAGGGCATATTCCTTTTAAAACTTGGTTTTCCAAAGGTGTAAAGACTTCTTTAACTTTTTGTCTTTATGAAAACACTTTTTATTGATATATTTCAGTTGTACATCTACCACATTATCCTTTTACTCTTAAATTATAAAAAATGCCATCTCTCTTATATTATACTTTGGGAAGATAATTTTTTAATTCTTCTTCCAAGCTGACTATAATTAAATGAAAAAAAATCACTTTGTCAGTAAATGTGCTATGTGGTTTGTCAATACATATTTTGGCATTAATCTTTTTAAAAGTAGACTTATCATTTGATAATTTATACAGGATAGGAATTTTCTAATGCTACTTCTTAGTCTTTTTTTTTAATTTTTGCAAGTCAATGGGGTTAAGTGGCTTGCCCAAGGCTACACAGCTAGGTCATTATTAAGTGTCTGAGGCCGGAATTGAACTCAGGTACTCCTGACTCCAGGACCTGTGCTCTATCCACTGTGCCACCTAGCCTCCCCTCTTTGTGTCTTTTTCAATGTTTGTTAGCAATAAATAGATTATAAACTAGGAAAAATCACAATGGACCTAAATTGTTGCCTGGAAATGTTATTTATTATGTCAATTGTTTTTTATGGTATTGTAGTAATAATATTTTTCCCATAGATGTTATATATTCTTGGATCTGCATTATAAGCAGTAAATATGTGTGACCCAACTGCGCTCCACCTCAGTTTCCTCATATGTATAATAATGATAACAATAGCACTTACCTCTCAGAGTTATTGGGATCAAATGAATTATTTGTAAAATAATTTGAAAAACAGATATTTTTAATTATTGTTATATAATTATTATTATTATTATTTTGTAATCCATAAATGTGTATCTAAATCAAAGATTTTTCAGTAATCAATAAAGGTAATTAAAATGTTAGGGTACTTTCAGGCCACCTATGCAGCAATCTCATCTTATTGAGATGTTCTATAAACCACTAGTACTTTCAGGCCACCTATGCAGCAATCTCATCTTATTGAGATATTCTATAAACCACTAGTACTCAGCCAGATAGGTGGCACAGTGGATAGAGCACCAGCCTTGGAATCAGGATTACCTGAGTTCAAATCTGGCCTCAGACACTTAATAATCACCTAGCTGTGTGGCTTTGGGCAAGCCACTTAACCCCATTTGCCTTGCAAAAAAAAAAAAAAAAACAAAAAAAAAAACACTGGTATGTATTTGACACACTATAAGTTTCCTCCTTTGTCAAAATATTGACTTCTTATAAATATTTATAAATTTATAAGTGATATCACTTGTGAATGTTTTGAAAAATTACATACATGTGTAATTGTATTTTTTTTTGTTTCACCGATGATTGGATTTAGTTAAGAAATTAATACAAAAGACACTATAAGGAGCATACAAACATTAGGTGGTAGAGTGAACAAATAGTATAGTGAGCCTAGGGATTCATCTTCTATAGTTCAGATCTGTCCTCAAACATTTACCAGCTGTGTGACTCTCAGAAAAACACTTGACATTGTCTGCCCAATTTCCTAATCTTTAAAATGAATTAAAGAAGGAAGGTGTAAATCACACCAATATCTCTGGCAAGGAAACACCAAATGAGGCCACAAAGAGTTGGACTTGACTGTCAAATAGCTGAATGAAAAGTAATCATGATAGCTGAAGGCAGAAAAAAAGTTTTTTTTTTAAGTGGTTTTCCTCAAGAATCATAGAAAGGATTCAGGGAGTTGAGAGAAACTTCATAGGAAAAGAATTATGGAAAGACATGGGTTAGGGGTGAAATCTAACTTGGAGAAGATAGGATGCAAGCTGGTGAGAATGAATTCTCAGATGACTTGTATTATTTCATAAGAGTTAAATTTAATGTTGATTTTGTTGATTTACAATTATACAATGTATGAAGAATTCAATATAACCTATATAATTGTTTTTGTTAAATATTTGAATGAGTCAGCCATCTGGGTTCAAATGCTGACTAAACTTATGAATAGCTATATGAGATTGTCCAAATGACTTAATTTCTCTCTGTCTAAATTTCCTTATTTGCCAAATGAAGAAGTTTAAATAATTGATATCTTGTGTCCCTTTTAGCCTTCCAATGGCATGATTCTCCTCTTATGCTGATCTATGGATAAAATGCAAAATGTGTAATAGAATGTGTAATAGGATTTTTACTCTGCCTTATTTGTTTGACTTAATTATAACATTTAGCCACAGCAGTGAGATATGAAATATGATTTTGTATCTCAAGGATGCAGATTAAAATGAGCTGGAGGCAGTAGTCAAAACAAACAATCAATGTTAAAATGATACTGGGTTGAAAGTATACAAATTAGTTTCTGGGTCTCAAAGACCATACTGCTTTTTCAGCAATTAATTTTTATAAATGACAAGCACATAATGGAACATGCTTCAGGTGGTAGGTAGAAAGAAATATGCTTTAATATGCTTTAGACAACATATTCTTCCTTGTGTTTGTTTTATTTTATTGATGCAAAAAAGAGGGAATACTTAGGTTTTATGATGAAATTTATATTAGAAATGTGTTTTCCCACTAGGGCCCCCTAAATATTCTAAACTGTAGTTGATAGGTTTTATTATGGAGTCTTTTCAAGGGAAGTTTCTTGTTTGACAAGACATATCCTTAGAATCATCCCTCTGAAATTGCATTGTCAAACATGATATAGCTTACCTTTACCTTGTAATTTTTCATTATGGAATTCTGCTTGGCCTTTATTCAAAGGAATCATCTTCATAATATCAAGCACTTTTCATGGAGAAGCAGTGTGGGATAGTAGAAGGACTTCAAAGTTTAGAGTCAGAGGATACCAATATGGTGCTGGAAAATAGTATGGCAAAAACTAGGCATTGACCCATATCTCACACCCTATACTAAAATAAATTCAAAATGGGTACAGAATGAAGTATGATACACTAGATCAGATCTATGGGAAAGGGAGTAATTTCTTTCTTTCTTTCTTTCTTTCTTGCAATGGGCTTAAGTGACTTCCCAAGGTCACACAGCTAGGTTAATTATTAAGTGTCTGAGGTCACATTTGAACTCAGGTCTTCCTGACTCCAAGGTCAGTGCTCTATCCAATGTGCCACCTAGCTGCCCCAAGGGGAGAAATTTATGACCAAGCAAGAAATAGAGTACATTATAAATTGGAAAATGGATGATTTTGAGTATATTTTAATAATTTTCACAGGTAAAGTTCTTATAAAGTTCTTATTTCTAAAATTTATAGTTATAAGGCATTCCCTAATTGATAAAGGGTATGAACAGAAACTTTTCCAATTAAGAAATTAAAGATATATAATCATATGAAAAATGCTCCAAATTATCACTGATTAGAGAAATGCAAGTTTGAAATATCAATGAGGTTCTACCTCACAACCCATCTGATTGGCTAAGGTGACAAAAATGAAAAATGATAATTTTTGGAGAAGTTGTAGGAGGATTGGGACATTAATGCACTGTTGGAGTTGTGAACTGATCCAACCATTCTGGTGAGCAATATGGAACTATGCCCAAAGAGTAATAAATCTGATAATGCCCTTTGACCAAGCAATAGGAATATTAGATCTATTTACAGAAGAAATCACAAAAAAAATGTGACAAGTCTCACATGTTGCAAAATATTTATAGCACCTCTTTTTGTAGTGTCAAAGAATTGGAAATCGAAGGGATGTCCATCAATTGGAGAATGCCTGAACAAGTTATGTCATATGAATGTGTATAGAGTACTATTTTTCTAAAGTAAACCATGAAAGGTTGAACTCTAGAGAAACCTGGAAGAAATTACAGGAACATCCGGATGCTAAGCAAAGGGAGTCGAACCAAGAGTAAAATTTACACATTAACATCAACATTGTGAATTGATCAACTCCTCTCAGTAATTCAGAGAGCTAGGATAACCCTAGAGGATCTGCTTATGGGCAATGCTGTCTACATCTAGAGGTAGAAAACAAAACCAAAAAAAGGTCTCTATAGAATTTGTATGGACACCACATTCACTTTTTAAAAATTTCTCTTTTGTTTTTTTCTTGCCTATCTCATGTTTTTGTTTATTCTTCCTTAATCCTAATTCCTCATATAAAAATGACTAAATTATAAACATATTAAATGTGAATGTGTGTGTGTGCAGTATTCACCAGCTAAACACTGCTGTGGCGAGTGGTGTGGGAAGGGAAGATGGAAGAAAATTATGTAACTTAAAAATATGCAAAAAATGCATATGGATGAATGTTGAAAAACTATTACAACATGTAACTGGAAAAGTGGAAAAAAGAAAGCTCCTGAACATTATGGTTACTGGAGTCATGAAGAGTTCAATAAGACTGAACCAAAAAAAAATTAAAATTTTTAATGAATCTCTTAGCCACCTTATTTTGATATTGATCTCTGATAAAGCAAATTTTAATTATATCATCCTTCTCATATTGTATTTCCCAATGGTGAGTTCTTTCAATATGCAAGTTTCCATTTTCCTCTCAATATTTTATGGAAACCATACATTTACCTCCTTTTCTTATCATATGTCTTTATGCTAAAATTCATATAAAGAGAAAATATTTTAAAAGAAAAAACTTTTAAAAAGAAATTCGTTGCTTTGAAATCACTGGATTTCTTTCATATCTCTTCCCTTCCTTCTCCATTGTTGCAGAAGGAGGGGAAAAACTCAGAAAAAAAACTGGATCAATATACTGAAAACAGCTTACATTCTATACAATGTTCTACAGTCACAGATCATTACCTCTACAAAGGAAAGGGACCTTCTCATATCTCTTCCTGGAACTCAACAAGAACATTATACTGACACAGATTTTATCTTTCACCATTTTGTGATAGCTCTTTTCATTTACATTGTTTTAGTCATTGTGTATGCTCCCCCCCCCAATTCTGTTTATACCAATTTGTTTCATTTCAGTCTTTCTCTACATCTCTGCAATCAACATTCATCAGTTTTTATAACATGGTAATGTTTCATTACACTTATAGGATATAATATTCCATAATGAATAGGGATCAAGCTTGTTTCCAATTATTTTCTGCCATAAAAAGTGTCACTGTAAATGTTTTGGTTGTATATGAAGCATTTATTTTTAAGCAGGCTACTTTGGATAGTATATATTGCAGTGGATATCAAGGACAATTTAGTCACATTCTTTTCTTAATTCTAGATGGCTTTCCATAAAGACTAGAGCATTTCATCAACAATGAATTTTTTCACAATCTCTCCAAAATATTCTTCCCCTTTTTTTTTCCATCTTTGCCAACCTCAGAGTTGTTCTGCAAGTTTTTTTGTTGTTTGGAAGTTTTTTGGTTGTTTGCCTAGAAAAGTAGGTTGGAGAAATAATAAATAGCTTTGAAATGAAAGGGTAAAGAATTTGTGTTTTATTCTTTCAGAATAAGGCTTTTTGGAAGGTTTTTGAGCCAAAGAGCAACATGGGCAGACCTGCAATAAAATTTCAAAATGCAATCTCAAAATCACAGAACATTCCACAACTTAAAGGCCATCTAATCCAGGAATTGCTTAACTTCCTTAAGTATCAATGAATATATTTCAGGTTTTGTACATATTTGTATAGGAAAAAAATACATTTTATTTCCATGGAGAGGATTTCCATTGTAATGTCATTTACTTAATTTTATGGGGAGGAATTGGAAAAATCATCACAGTATCTTTGTCAAGAAAACCCCAAATTTGGTCACAAAACATCAGACACTAGTGAAGAATGCTGAAATACCAAAATACAAGATTGTGGTCTCCAGAACACAAAACAGGCTAAAAATCTTGATATTATTCAAGATCTTTATTTTGCAACGAACAAAGTAAAACAATGAGGATATTTGATCTGTCTAAACTCCAACAGTTATTTAATGTCACAGGCCAGACTAAGTCCTATTTTCTTCTGAATCCACTATAGCACATTGTTTTTATGGCCCAAGACCTCAAAATAGCCCTCATTTAAGACATAAACATTTAAGACAGAAATATGGTCTGTCTTTAGAACAAGAAATTTCCCTACTGGCATAGGGTTATAAACAGTTTTGTTAGATAAAATATCTCACAGGAAAGAGGTCCCCACACATTTCACTGTGAATCATTAAGATTTTTGTGAGAAAGAATGAGTGCTATAGAGTATCAAAGTTTTTCAACCTCTGAATTATATACATGGGTTCGAGATAGAAGCAAGTCAAGTTGTTAGGTTAAAGGTTCTAATACATGTGAATTTAGCCATGTATTGTTTCTTTTAGAAAGCAACATATTGGGACAGCTAGGTGGTGCAGTGGATAGGGCACTGGCCCTGGAATCAGGAGTACCTGAGTTCAAATCTGACCTCAGACACTTAATAATTACCTAGCTGTGTGGCCTTGGGCAAGCCACTCAACCCCATTTGCCTTGCAAAAAAAAAAAAAAACTAAAAAAAACAAAGCAACATATTTAATCTCCAAAGATTTTTGCAACTCTTAAAAAAAAGAAAAAATATGATCTTAAATTACATGGACAGAACATCACAGCAATTTATACAGAGTGCATGATATAGGAGAATAATATGGATCAGGAGGCAGTATCATAATTAATGAGTATTTGCATTTTTTGACTAGTCTAAGTTTTTCGGTATTTTGTTTTTGAAAAGTAGAGAGTTGTGCAGAATCCCTGATTGTACTTAAATTAGATTTCGAGCTTCCTGAAAAAAGGATCCAAATTCTTTTTTTGCTTTGTTTTATTTTGTTTTCTTTCTTTCTTTCTTTTTTGGATTGCCTTTCATTGTATATTTAGTGCAATACTTGCCAGGCATATAGTAGGCATTTAATAAATGACTGATGGCAAACACATTTTATATTGGATAGTTATTTTAGTATTTTAATTGTATTAGATTTATTAAAGACTTTTGAAAAATATTTTAGCACTATGGATGATGAATATGAAAAGATGAAGACATTGATATAAATTTAAAATCCTCTATTTTGCTTGAAAATATTATTTTCCCCTAGTGTGATCTAGAAGCAAACATGCCTAAATGCCATACCATTGTTAAATTATTGGGGTTTGGGGGGAATTTCAATCTCATATAAGTCAATAATGCAACATCGTGGATAAAAAGGTCAATTCAATCTTGGATTGTATTAGTAAGAACCTGTTCACAACAAAGAAAATCATAGTTTCATTTTCTTCTTCCATTAATATAATATTACTATATTCAGTTATGAGTTAGTTATTTGACAAAGAATAGTGTCATCTCGGTGCATATCCAAAGAGGAAAGGAGAATGATGAAAGAAATAGAAATCATTGCATACTACAATTGACTGAATAAAACCCAGCTTAGCTTTCAGGAAAAGACGTAGAAATATGGGATCGGTATATTTAAGTGGTTAAAATTCTGTCATCTATAAGAAGAATTGAATTTGTTTTACTTGGAACTAGAATTAGGAAGAACAAGTAGAAATTTCAGAGAAAACAATATAGATGTGAAAATTATAGTTGTTTCAAATTTGGATGGAATTTGCAAGAAATCAGGATCCTTGCGATCAGAGATCTTCAGGTAGAATTTATGAGACTGTTTCAATGATATTGGACAGGACATTGTTTTTGAGATGGCCATTCACTGATGTGAGTACTGAATTCTATTATAATTCTAATTTTGGGGGTTTTTTTTTGGTCTTTCTCTCCCCAGTGTCTTAGAGTACAATAGAACAGAACTTAAAGAAGCATTAATCATTAAAAGAAGTCCATAATCTAAGTCCATATCTAAGTCCATAACTAGATAAATTCATTATAGAAAATGGATAAGACAATGGAGAAAAATTTTAGATTTTTTTTAAACCCTCATTCCCTGTCTTCCCCAAGAAGATTATTCCTATTAGAAATAGGGGACACTAGGGGCTGCTAGGTGGCGCAATGGACAGATCACCGGCCCTGGAGTCAGGAGTACCTGAGTTCAAATCTGGCCTCAGACGCTTAATTACCTGGCCTTGGGCAAGCCACTTAACCCCATTTGCCTTGCAAAAACCTGAAAAATGCTTCAGCATTATTATGATTCTATAGATTTTCATGATTAAGATTAATAGCATAACATTTTGTCTATGGTAGGAGCTTTAAAAACTTGCATATCTATTTAATTATGTACTACATTATTACCCACAATAACCATGTATATTTTCTCAGATGTGAAGTTCTAGCATTATATTCCAATTAGGGAACAAATATTCTCTGTCCATTTCCTCTAGGATCACAGAACATGCAGTTGTTCTCATTAACATCAGCCAAGAAGATATCTTGCTATTTCTTATGTTTTGCTAAGCTGTATTGGTTTGAAAACATTTGTGTTATTTATAGAGTTGATTTCAGTTACATTTTCAGGAGCAGAGGGGGAATAAGTTCACCAGATGTTTACATTTTGATATCATGAGCCCATTACAAAAATTAAATACTTTAATTTTGTTTCCCAAACACATGATACAGTAATGGAAAATCATTATTGTGCTTTTTATCTTGTTCAACCTTGGAAACCATACTTTTGGTGGCAATAGATTTCTGTCATAATTCCTCCTTATTTTTATAATTCTCTCTTTCTCATCCCTAACTCCTTCTGATTTTTTTTGTGAAGGAAAAGACATATATGTTATACAGATAGATAGATAGATAGATAGAGAGAGAGAGAGAGAGAGAGAGAGAGAGAGAGATGCACACAGAGATAGATACACACACAAAAATATATATTTACCTCTCCACATGGTTAGAAAGGCCTTGTGGTTTGATGAAAAGGGCACTAAACAATGAGACAGGATGTCTAAATTCTAATTCTGGCTTCCTGTTAAGAAAAGCAAATATCACTCAGAAATTGATTTTGTATTTGTGTGTCTGTATATATATTTATATAATCTATAAGTAAACTTTTGTTTATGTTCAGACATATATTCATATATAAATATGTGCAAGTATTTGTATCATATATTTATTTTATAATACATGCTTACTTGTGCACATTTGCATAGAAATACCATTTGTATACATGTACACATTTGTAAAAGCCTGTGTGTCTCTACATATGCATTTATCTTCACAACTCTGTGAAGTAGGTTCTATTAATGTCCATATTAGTCTAAATGAGGAAACTGAAGCCAAGAGAAATTAAGTGACACACTCAAAGTCACATAAAAAATAATTGAAAGCAGTTCTAAATTCAAGTATTCCTGACCCCAAGTCCAAAACAGTACCCCCTTATGAAATCCAGCTGCCTTTTATTTAGGCCATACCATTTCCTTTTATGCAAAATGAGAGTTAGATTATATGAGTTCATTAAATAAATCGTATCCCCTTTGTCAGAGATTTTCCTTTGACACATGATACTCTCTGACAGGTGGGGAAATGTATTCATATTTTGTTTTCCAGTTTATAAACTTGATAATATATTAAAGGCAATTCCCTACTTGTTGGCATGCACTTTACAAAATTACAAAATAAAATTTTTATTAAAATGGAGGAACAACCAAATTTCATGATGGAACTATTTTCAAAGGTATATGAAGTCGGTCATTTGATATTTGAAGTATGAATAGTCATAGGGGAGGTTTTTTACTCCCTAGGTTGTATATAGTTCATGTCCTTAATGATCTAAAATAGCAGATTAACTGGAGTTTCATATATATCTCTGGTCAGATGATTTTCTGACTCCCTTTCTCTCTAACTTCCAGTGTTCATAACTCTTTAGGCTTTATTTGGAATCACCTTGTCAGGTAAACTGAGTCTATAAAAGTGCTTTTTTTGAGTCCATTTACTCCATGTAAGATAACAGTAATAATGGTGACGTTCATGATATCCTTATTTAACTCCTTAATGTTTGCAAATCACGTAACATTCATTGTTTCATTTACTCCTCTCATTTACTCCTCACAACTACCTTGATAGGTAAGGTCTTTTATTATCCCAGCTTTATAAATGAGAAAGCTAAGACAAAAAGAAGTTGATTTGTTCAGGACCACAACCACTGATTGTTTGAAGTTTCAGGGCTTTCTTTCTAAACAATTTTTGAGTATAGGTTAAAAGTGTGATTCCTGGGGCGGCTAGGTGGCATAGTGGATAAAGCACCGGCCTTGGCGTCAGGAGTACCTGGGTTCAAATCTGGTCTCAGACACTTAATAATTACCTAGCTGTGTGGCCTTGGGCAAGCCACTTAACCCCACTGCCTTGAAAAATCTAAAAAAAAAAAAAGAAGTGTGATTCCTTTAATGTTTCATGAACATGTGTGTGTCTGTGTGTGTGTGTGTGTGTGTGTGTGTGTGTGTGTGTGTGTGTGTGTATCCTAGGCAAGACTTCTGTAATTGTCTTAGGACATCACCTATCTAAGATCATTTGTTTTTCAATTGTGCCCAACTCTCCATGACCCCATTTGGGGTTTTCTTGGCAGAGATACACTAGTCATTTGTCATTTATTTCTCTAGACCATTTTATAGATAATGAAACAGACAAATAGGGTTAAGTGACTTGCCCAGGATTATATGTCTAATAAGTGACTAAGACCAGAGAGATGAGAGACTCCAGGCCAAGTCTATCCAGTGTGCTAACTAATTAACCATCCAAGGTCCTATAACTAGTAAAAAACTCAATGTTGAGTTGGTTTTATTGCTCTCAGAGATAGACTGAACTTGGAATTTCATCATGAGTCAACAAACATTCCTCTCCTCTCTGACACTGCACAAATAAACCTTCATAATCCCTCCTTTTCCTTTTATTATCCCTAGAATTTTTTCAAGGATTTCTCAAGTACCACTTCCTACTTTAGTATATTTCTGACTCCAGTTTTTAGATGTGAAGTTACTTTGTATGAACATATTTTCTCATTTTTATATTTATTTATTTATTTATATTGATTTTATATTAATTCCTTTTTTTTTAAAAACTTTTAATCCTCATCATTTAATCCTTCATAGAAAGTAGGCACTTGGGGGTGGCTAGGTAGCACAGTGGATAGAGCCCTGAAGTCAGGAGTACTTGAGATCAAATCCCAACTCAGAGACTTAATAATTAACTAGCCGTGTGGCTTTGGGCAAGCCACTTAACCCCATTTGCCTTGCAACTCCCCCCCCAAAAAAAGTAGGCACTTAAATGTTTGTTGAAATGAAAATGAAATTGAAATGAAGTTCCTATTAACCATTACACTTTCAAACAGTTATTATACTCTCTCCTTTCAGAACGTCTATCTCTATGGCTGTACAAACATGGTTTGAAAACATACTTAGAACTTTGCAGTTTTAAAAACAAAACATTGTCTTGATCTTACTCCTGCAAGATACCACACTCTCTCTTTTGTTTTCATTGCTTCCTCTTATCCAACTATTCACTTATTCAATCCCAGCCAGTCTACTGAATCTTCTCTCTTGAAAACTATCAATAACTTGAATCAATAAATCCAATGGTCTTGAATCAGTCTTTTCTCCTTTTCCCTTCCAATCCCCTCCCTCTTTCACACACACACACACACACACACACACACACACACACACACACACACAGAGTTCACCCTTCCTTTCTTGACACCTCATTTACTCTTTTTTTAAAGATTTTTGCAAGGCAAATGGGGCTAAGTGACTTGCCCAAGGCCACACAGCTAGGCAATTATTAAGTGTCCAAGACTAGAATTGAACCCAGGTCCTCCTGACTCCAGGGCCTGTGCTTTATCCACTGGGCCACCTAGCCACCCCACACCTGATTTACTCTTAATTCTTAATTCCTCTTTACACCATGCTATTATATAGTTTGAACCTCCTCCTCAGTATTTGGCATTACAGGTGTGCACCACAAATTGTAAAATTCCAGATATAAAGCACCTATTCAAGCCAAATTAATAACACATATTTATTAAACATCTATTATATAGAAAATACTGAAAATACTAAATTGAGCCTGACGTTTAAAAAATGCTACCTCAATTCTACAATTTTATATTTTATAGAGTGGATATAGCATATAATACAAAAAACAATAGGGAAATTCAAAAAACACATGTTGAGTACCCCCATTTCTTTCCATTAGAATCAATTGTTCATGATCAAGATTAGGATTTCACTGTTTTGAAGTTCCCTTCACTGTTTTGAAGTTCCCCAACTATAAGTTATTTCTGCAGCTTAGAATTTTAGTTATCTACAATGCTGAGATTTTAAGTGGCTTGTTCAGGGTCATATAACATGAATGTGTCAGAGGCTAGACTTGAATCCAAATCTTCTTCATTCTAAGATGAATAATCAATATGTTATAGTCTTTATTTCCTCTCAGTTAGTTTTATATGTAGGAACAAAGGAAATTAAGGTCATATTAGCATCTCTTTCCTTAAATTTTTTACATTTGCATTCAGACAGAAACAGTCATTAAAATTTGAGCCCAGAGGAAAAAATGTGGGACTTATCTTTGAAAAAATGACTTAAAAATGAAAAATCTACCACCTATCACGGTTCAAGGAGACATGTTTGAAATTTCCCTGAAACTATCATAATTTACATTATGAACTTTTCTTTTTACTATAATAAAAAAAAGACTTTGGAATTGCATAGCAGAAGCGCATGACCTTGATTCACTTCATGGCCCCATTAGATAATTTAACATCATAATCTCTAAGTCCTTTTTATTTGTAGTAGATAATTTCTACAACAAATGTCAAAATTGCAAGGTGAATGTAAGAATTTCCCATAGAGGTCTTTCCTCTATTTTGAATGATTCTTCTGAATCATCAAAACAATTTTCAGAAAAACTTCAAATCTTTCCTGTAAAATAAGGTAAATCAGAATTTCATAGAGGAATGTTAATATAGTGAAATGTTAATATAGTAACTCACTGCTCTTGCAAATGTTCCACATGAAGATAGGTGTGAATGAAGAGAGACTTAAGCCAAGGACTGAAAGGTCACAGAAAAGAGTGATTCTAAAACAAAACTAATTTGCTAAATTAATTGTCAAGAAACTGGATGATTCTCATAAAACTGTCATCATAGGGACAAATCAGACAAGCATGTCAAAGAGATGCCAAGAAAAAAGATTACATCTTTCCTTGTCTTTTGGAATAAGTCCTGTCAAACTGTATAACAGAGAAGAAATAGGAAGAAAGAAGGAAGAGAAGGAAAGAAGGGGGTTGGAGATTTATATCAGGCTCAATTTTTCCAATACAAGGATTCTCCATCTTAACAAATTACTGTTTCTCTAGTATTCAAAATGCTAACTCATGACTCAGTTGCCTTAACTTCTTCTTCATTTAATATTTTGATAATGAAATTAAAATTATGTTTGATCATTCCACTGGCTATAAATAATTCAGGGATATCAATGATAATTTTAAAAAAACAACCCCAGAGTAAGCAAATTGCTTTCTCACCCTCCCACAACTCAATCCAATAAGTTGTTTATTTTCTTTTTTGCAAGGCAATGGGGTTAAGCGACTTTCCCAAGGACACACAGCTAAGTCATTTTTAAGTGTCTGAGGTTGGATTTGAATCTAGGTCCTACTGACTCCAGGGCCAGTGTTCTATTCACTGTGCCACCTAGCTGTCCCTGATCATTTTTCTTAACCTAATGACATGACCTAATTAAGCCAGTGGAAAAGGTGCCTGGAGTAACAGGTTTTTTAATATTTTTTTTTCATTTATTAACCCAACATCTTTAGAAAATGACTCCAAAGACTCTTCTGAATTGTCAATTGTTATTTCTTACTTACTTTCCATTCATCATCCTGTCATGTAGCCCCTACCTAGTTCTTTAATATCTTGGATCCCCAGTTTGAGATGTAGCTATGATTTTGATGTCACTATCAATTGTTTCATTTTAGCTGTGCAGTTATTCCCTCTTCTTACACAATTGGCAGCTCCTCAACAATCAATTCACTTGTTTGCAAGCACTACTGATGCAAAAAGTTTATCACTTCAAAGACCATATGGTATAGTAGATAGAGATTTTGCATCCTTGGTTATAGCTAGAGTCTCCTATATACTAGCTGTGCCCATAGGTGAGACATTTATTCCATGATACAGACAACTCTGAGATGCTAAATTGTAGCCTGGTTAATAATCTGCATCGGTACAAAGAGTTTCTCATACCTATGAAACTATTTAAGAAATCTGCATGCATGCCCAAATGTATATGCAAGATAATATTTAAATTACATCACATTGCTTGGTAAAGGAATTTTAATGAAAGATACATTTTTATAAATACTTTACAAAGATTAAATTATTCAGAAATATTTGTTAAATGATTTAGTAAGATGTGTTTCTGAGGGGGGTGGAGGATGGTAACATAAGCCAAAATCTATACAATAATCCTGTGAATTATTTTTCCATTTTCCCTAAAAAGGAGGGAGTCAGGGTTTTTTCTTTTTTTAAATTTATTTTCATATGCACACATATATATTTTTAAGTTACAAAATTTCCTTCCACTCTTCCCACCTCCCTCCCCTCAGCAACAAGCAGACAGGTTACCATTGTACATATATATTTTTGGTAAACATATTTACAGATTAGTTATTTTCAGTATGAGGAATTAGAATTAAGGGAAAGATATATGAGATAATTTTTATAAAGTATTCATCAGATTCTGAAGGTGAAGGTGAGTGTGAGTGTGTGTGTGTGTGTGTGTGTATGTTTCATTTGGTTTTGGTTTTCTACCTCTGGATGGGAAGCACATTGTCTATGGCTGATCTAACACAGTTGGCCCAGCTCTCTGAGCTGCTTCCATCAAGATTGTTCATCTCAGAGCAGCTAGTGGTACAATGGATAGAGCATCAACCCTAGAGTCACGAAGACCTGAGTTAAAATCCAGCCTCAGACATGTGACCTTGGGAAAGTCACTTAACCCCATTGCCTTAAATAAAAAAATAAAAATATTGTTCATCATACAATGTTATTGTTAATATGTATGACTCCTTCCTTTATTTTTAAATTTATTTACATCCTTATGACCATATGTACTTTTAAGTTCCAAAATTTCCTTCCACCTTCCCTTTCCAGCCCTCTTAGTGGAGAACAGTCAAGTTCGCATTGCACATACATATTTTGATAAACATGTTTACAGATCAGTTACTTTCACTATGAAGAAGTAGGATTAATTAAGGGTAAGAGATAATTTTTATAAAGCATTCTGAAGGGTTTTTTTGTGCCTTTTTTGTTTTTCTGCCTCTGGATGGGGATAACATAGCCCATAGCCAATCTATTACAGGTGTCCTAGCTCTCTGGGAGCTGCTTCCGTCAAGGTTGATCATCTCGCAATGTTGTTGTTTATTATGTGCATTGTTCTCTTGGTTCTACTATACTTCATTCAGCATCAGATGTGGAAAGTCATTCTATGCTTTTCTAGAGTCTTATCATTTATGGTTGCTAAAAGAACAATAGTATTTCATAGTATTGTTTTACCATAATTTATTTAGGCATCCCCTCAATTTCTAATTCGTTACCACTACAAAAAAGGCTGCTATGAATATTTTGGAACATATAGGACTTTTTCTTTTTTTTTTTTGTAATGTCTTCTGGATATAGACCTAGAATTGGAATTGTTGGGTCTAAGGATATTAACAGTTTTATTGCACTTTGGGCATAGTTCCATATTGTTCTCCGAAAGATTGGATCTGTTCACAACTCCACCAGCAATGCATGGAAGTCCCAATCTTCCCACAACCTGTCCAACATTATCATTTTCCCTTTTTCCTCATCTTGGAAAAACTGATAGGTGTGAGATGATACCTCATTGTTGTTTCAATATGCATTTTTCTAATCAATAATGATTTAGAGCATTTCAGAGCATTTTTCATTTGATATATATATATATATATATATATATATATATATATATATATATATATATAATTTCTTCATTTGAAAACTGGTCATATCCTTTGACCATTTATCAATTGGGGAATGACTTGTGACCTTATAAATTTGATGTAATTCTCTACATATTTTAGAAATAAGACCTTTATTAGAACTCCTGATTGTGAAGATTGTTTCACAACTTTCTGCTTCCCTTCTAATTTTGGCCACATTGATTTTATTAGTGCAAAAAATTTTTAATTTAATATAGTTCCCTCTTTTTTTTAAGCTAGAATCTTAAAATCCAGATGCTGAGGCCTAAGTATAATTTCACATTAACAGGCTTAATTTTATCACTGGCTTCTAGCAAAGAGTTCTAATTTCCAAAGTCATTCCAAATTGGAAAAGTTCACAGTGTTGCTGAATCTTTATTCAGCTGATGTTGCATTATGTCTAGGGACAGGTGTAACTTAACCTTTAGTATAATTTGGATAATGGGCTAATTCATCCTTTAGTTCATACTTAAAAATATGTCTCCAAAGGAGACATATTTTTAAGTATGAACTAAACTCTCTTAATATTCCATGGATCTGTAACTTCCTAAATATGGGTGTTCCTTTCAATAGTAGAGATCATTATGCCTGTATGCTTAATTTTTTTCTTTTTTTAGGCTTTTTGCAAGGCAAATGGGGTTAAGTGGCTTGCCCAAGGCCACACAGCTAGGTAATTATTAAGTGTCTGAGACCAGATTTGAACCCAGGTACTCCTGACTCCAGGAGTGGTGCTTTATCCACTGCACCACCTAGCCACCCCACCTGTATACTTTAAACACTGATATTATAATTGAGGCTAAAATATAACCCATCACAGCTTGACCATCATTGTGAGGATGGACTTTTTTTAACTTATCTAGGCTACCTCAAGGATAAAAATCTCTTCATCCTTAAGACAATATCCAGTGCCTTTCCAGGTGTGTTAGAACCTTCCAGAGGCTATGAAGAACTGGGCTCACTTTAGATAACTCTTTTCACCTTCATGCCTCATGGTATATAATGTAGCAGACATGAAAAGATCACTATTTAAAAGGATAAAAAATATTGGGAAAGGATTTGTAATATGACTCTTGATATTTTGATGATGAGAAAAAAGACAATGTTTCCGCCTTGATTTTAAATATATTAATACTCATCATAAATTCCCACAATATCTTTTCGTCACCTCAAAGAGTAAAAGAAAAAAGAAGGCAACCTGGGAGTTGGTTGATGAATACTAGAGAATAAAAGGATCATTTGATCTTAAATTTAGAAATAAAAAATAGAAACAAAAACAAAACTTGGTTGGTTATTTATTCTAACTCATTTATTTAAATATGGAGAAACTAAACCTCAGAGAATTTAAATAAATTTAAATTGCTCAAAGTTGCACAAGGCAAAGTTGGGTGAGATTTGATCCTCAGTCTTCTAATTCTGAACTCATTCCTCTGCTTTTTCCACCAAGCTGCCTCCAATGATTATTGACAGTTTCCAAATATTCTGGAGTAATAAACCAAGGTTCATTCACATATAAATATTGGAGACATGAATATATTCATATTCCTGATTCAGGTATATTTCCTGAGAAAAGACTGGGAAAGAATACAATCTTTTAAGTTAAACAGGTCTGTGGTATACTGGTCCTTCCCTACATCACTAATCGTCCCAGCTTCTATGTCAGTAGATCATACTCCAAGCCTTTTATGCTCATCCCTACCCAATATAGCCTATCCCATTCTCCATTATTAATTAAACAGGTAAATAAATGCATAGAAATATAATGCATGTTTGTGAGTTATAATTATTTATGTCAAAATTATGTCAAAATTATCAAGGTAATAGGAGCTTTTTGAAGACAGTGCTTTAATTCAGAAGATCAGAATTAGAGCTGGAAAAAACCTTGGAAATCATCTTGTTCAAACTGCAGATCAGAAAACTGTGACCCAGAGAAGTTAAGGGATTGATCAAGTTTTTAAAAGTAGACAGAAGGGGCAGCTAGGTGGCACAGTGGTTAGAGCGCTGGCCCTGGAGTCAGGAGTACCTGCTTTACTTAGCTGTGTGACCTTGGGCAAGCCACTTAACCCCATTGCCTTCCAAAGGGGAAAAAACCCCTAAAAACCCTAAAAAACCCTTAAAAAAGTAAACAGAAGAAGAGCCAGGATTTAGACCTACAAAATTGTAGATTTTTCAAACACTATTGGTGGGGGATAATGGAATAAGTGTATTATATCTTTCATTTATCTTCAAATCATATCACACAGACTCTACCTAAATTTCAGCTTGACACTGATCTGAAGGTTCTCATTATATTTGAATCTCTAGTTCCATATATAAGTGTGTTAGTATCGAGTTATTTTTCCCAAATGACTCAATCCCTCAACTGTAACAGTACCATGCAAATGAAAATGACTTCAGTAGTCTACTTTTAATTAATTTTTACTGGGTGCTCTGAAATCTTGCTTGACTGAAGTCGTACTCTGGTTTGTCTTCCTCAAATGAAGTTAATCATGGTTTCTTGAGAACTGAGCCAACAGAGAGTATAGTAGGTCAGAGAGAGTATAGTAGGTCTTTCTGAAATGGAGAGAGAGAGAAAAAATAATTAAATAATTTTGACCCAATTTAATGTAAAAGTCTTAAAAGAGATTTTTGAATTGCACTAAATTTCAGCAACTATTTATTTGTTCCATTTACTAGAGAGCTAAATTTTTTAAAATATCACATATTAGGGATTTTTAAAAATTTCATTTAAGATCAAATTAGAATGTAATAATAATCCATTTGAATAGAATTTTGTGGTCTCATCACTAAAGTGGTGTCAGGGTGATGAATTTTATTATTGTGATTATTATTATTTTATCATAGCAATTCTAAATCGAACCTTGAGGGATTATGATCTGCATTAGTACAGGAAATAATCTATGTTGATGAAATAACAGATGTGTGAAATACTGTACAATTTTTAATTTGGGAGAGATTCCACGGCAATATAAAAACGGGAGAGATTCCACAGCAATATAAAAACCTACCAAAGTATCTACATTGAAAGTTTCTAATTGGTTTTGAGTTCCTTGAGAGCGAGACCTGTGTTTCCACATGCTTTGTATTCCCAGTATTTAGTATAATGACTATTATATAGTAGACACTTGTTAAATGCTCATTGATTGATGGATATATAGCCTTAGTCTATCTAAATTGTCTGGGGTACCAGCAAGTTGAGTGACTAGTTCTGACTCTTTTCCCACTGATCCAGGATGAAAAATGAAATCATATTTGGAATAAAAAACAAAAAAGTCAAGATTTTAAAAGTACTTCTTTCAGAACCATACTGTGAGGGAGATGGATCAACTAATTATTATTCCCATTTCTTACATGACTTGTCTAGGTTTGCATACCTAGAGAATTTCTGAAGCTAGGATCCCTGATTGCAAGTCAATACTACCCCACTACCTCATACTGAAAAAAAAAACTCTAAAATGAGAGTCTTTAGGGTCTATTTAAAAAATCTCTATATTTAAATATCAAGATTTATCTGGGAAAAATCCAAAAATTTTCTTTAAGCCTTGCCATTGCTTAGCACATATAGATATATATGTCATATAGATATAACACTATGGTGAGAAATTCCATCAGATCAATTTTTATTTAAACTCTCCAATGTCTGTAAAACCAAGGAAAATAAATTATTCATTATACCATTCATTAATATTTAACTCTAGAAAAAATAATGAGGAAGATGGCCCTGATTATTCTTAGCCTATAGCTTTTATTCTTAGCCTATAGCTTTTTCTCTACCTGTTATTTTTTCTTTCCTTTGGTGATTCAAAACTATTGTCTGTTATCGCCTTCCTTGGTAACAATATTCTGGGTCATCTAATAAGCTGTCAATTATGTATACACAAAAGTTTTCTGAGGTGCTCTATTCGACCTCGAAAATAATTAATAGTATTAATTGTATATGTCACTTGATGTGAGATGTTCACAAAGGAACTCTGGAATGAACACTTACGGTTGTATGACTAAGAGAGAAAGCACACACAACAAAATTAAAGGCTTTGGGTCTAGGCCATCGTGGAAAGAAGCAAAAAGAAATTTATCTGGAATGCCTCCTTAGTCCATGTGCCATCTATAAGATCAACACTTGTTCCTCTCTACTTGAGAACAAAGAGAGTTCAGAGCTCTTCACATTGGTTGCAGCAATTATCTTTTACCTTGAAATGTGGGCAGCCTTATAAGAATACTAGTTAATATACAGTTTGTCAAAAATGGTTATGTATTTTTTTACAGCATTAAAGTTTTCCGCCCTACTAGGACAATTGCTGTAGAAATAAATGATATCAGAGAGCACGTACTGACAAATCCTTTTAAGAAATAATATTTTGTAGCACAAAGACACTAAGGTTCATTCTAGCTGGAGATCTTTTAATTTATACTCTCACTGACATTTTCTTGGGACCTGAGAGAGATTGAAATTTCAAAAAACAAGCATTTGCTCTCAATTTTTTTTCTGATTAGACAGGAGAATGTTTACTTTTTTATGATAAAGAGAGGATTTCTGAGGCAGAGGCAAGATAGTGGGATAAAGCTAGAATGCTCCCCAGAGGTTTTCCCATCAAAAATAAAGGCACTACACAGACCTTAAAGTTCCAGATCCCAACAAAAAAAGCATGAAACAATTTCTCAACTCAAAATATCATAGAGGATCTTCTTGGAAATAAAGGGGAAGTGTAGTCCAACCTAGTCGGGATAGTGGAAAAAATCAGCAAGAGACTCCTTAAACAAAACACAGCTCAGGTTTGGACTCAGGAAGCCAGGAGGGTCCCAGCCTTGGGACTGCTGGAGTAAGAGACAGGATTGAATGGGGAAGAAACCACTGCATAGGCAAAGCCTGGGCATGAAGGAGGAAACAAACTTCTACACAAGCGATCAACCCACAGACAAGATCATAACCCCAGCATAAAAAGTTTGGGACTATGCTCCCTGTACTCCAGGAGCAGTTCAAGTATCAAAATGAGCAAAAAAAGTAAGAAGAGCACTAATCATAGAAAGTTAGTATGAAGATAGGGAAAATAAAAATGCCATCTCAAAAGAAGTAAGCAGTGACAAACTGGCTACATGTGAAGCACCAAAGTAGTATATAAATTGATTTCAAACATAGAAAACTTATGGAAGAATTTAAAAAGGATTTTAAAAACCAAAGAAGAGAGGAAGAAGCAAAATGGAAAAAAAAAAGAGATAAGAACCATGCAGAAGTATGAAAAACTGACTGAAGAAACCAATTCCTTTAAAAATAAAAATGACCAACTGGCACAAGAATACAATTAACCACCTGGAAAAGTAATGTAACTCATTTAAAATTAATATTAACCAATGGGAAGAGAAAAACAAAAGCTAACTGAAGAAAAAGGAATCTAAAAATCAGATTGGACAAACAGAAACTAATGACTCCCTGAGACACCAGGATTCCATCAAACAAAGCCAAAAGGCTGACAAAATGGAAGAAAATGGAAGAAAATGTAAAGTACAGTTTGGGAAAAAACAAACTATCTGGAATATAAACTATCTGGAATGTAGATCTAGGAGAGATAACTAGCTGATCATTAGGCATTCCAAAGTCTTGATCAAAAAAAGGGGCTGGAAAATACCTTATAGAAAATTTTCATGGAAAACTGTCCTATAATTCTAGAATAAACAGACAAAACAGTACTTGAAAGAATCTACAGATCACCTTCAGAAACAGACCCCAGAATAAAATCTCCAAGGAATATTTGAAACAAATTTCAGAATTCTCAGCTAAAGGAGAAAATACTGCAAGCAGCCAAAAAGAAGCAAATTAAATAGCAAGGAACTGCAATGAGAATTATACATGATTTCTTAGATTCAGCCTGGGATATGTTATTATGGAGGGCAAAGGGCCTTGGATGACAACCAAAAATCATCTACCCTGCAAAATTCAGCATATTCTGTCAGGGAAAAGTTGGATTTTCCATGAAATAGAGGACTTCTAAAGTTTTCTGAAAAAAAATGATCAATGGAAAGGGGGAAGATGCTGTTTAAGAGCATTCCTAAAAGGAAAGATCATATTTATAATTATTGAGAATCATACTTTTCTTAGGATAGTTAAAAGGATCATAGAGAGAAAGTATGGCAATACCTTAGCTAATGAAGGCTGAAATACAGTTAGAGGGATTCTACTTAGAGGATAAGGGTATAACGAATTATTATATTGTAATTTTGCTGTGTATAGCACAGAGACAGAGGGAGAGAGAGAGTAATTAGAGGAACTGGAGATAAATAGATCAGGAAGAAACTTTGATTTACTTGATACTTTAGATTCAATTAGAATGAGCGTACTTAGAGAGGAGAGAATAAACAGTTCATGAAATGATTTTGCTTTCCATAATATTTTAGCTTATGAGGATGTTCATATAATGTACTTGAAAAGAAGGAGTGTTTTAAATTGATTATAATTTGATGTTATTTATGACTCTTAATATGTGTATTTTTAATGGGACAAAAAGGGGACTCTATCAATTAATCAATTAGAAAGCTGCTTATCAATCAACCCCTCTTTTCAATTTTGTTTATTTTCATCCATCCACCCATCTCCCCTCAGTAAGAAACAGTCAGTTTAACATTTTACATATATATATTTTGTTAAACATATTTGCAAATTAGTAATTTTGAGATACATAAGAGATAATTTTTATAAAAGTGTTAATCAGATTCAGAAGGTTTTTTCCCTGTGTTTTGTTTTGTTTTTCTTCCTCCGGTTGGGATAATATAATCCATAACCAGTCAAATACAGTTATTCTAGCTCTCTGGACTCTTGGAAGGAGCTGCTTTCATTAAAGTTATTCATCTCATTGTTGTTGATGTTTACATTGTCAATCAATCAATCCTTGAAAAAGGTTGATACTCCTATTTTTCCTGATAGAAGCATATTTCACAGAGGGAGTTTAGGTAAAATAGGTACAATAAAGACATGGAAAAAAGTATTATACTAGAAGAAGGCTAGGCATTAGAGAATAAATAACACTACATGGGAGAGGCACCTTTAATAATAGAGAGAAAGAAGGGGAGGGTGTGAACACTGAGTAAATCCTACTCTCAACATATTTGATCAAAGGAGGGAAGAATATACATCACCAATTGGGTGTCCTACACTAAATTGAAGTTGGAGGGGCAAAGAAAAAAGGGGAAAAGGGACTGATAAAAGGCAAGGTGAAAGTAAAAGTAAAACTGTTATAATTAGAAAGAAAACATAAAGGGGAAAGAGAAATATATAAATAGGGAAACAGAATTAGTCATCTTAACTCTAGATGTAAGTGGGAAGAGCTCTCCCATAAATAGAAACAGGCAGCAGAATGGATCAAAAACCAGAATCCTACAATGTGCTGTTTACAAGAAACACATTTGAAGCAAAGAGTTACACACACAGTAAAGGTAAAAGATTGGAACAAGATAAGTTCTGCTTCAAAAGAAGTGAAAAAAAAAATCAGGAGTTGCTAAAAAAATCTCAGACAAAGAAAAAGCAAAACTGTTCCTCATTAAAATGGAAATGTCATCTTCTTAAAGGGCATCTTAGGCAAGAAAGCAATATTATTATTAAACATATATGCACCAAGTGCATCCAGATTCTTAGAGGTTAAATGAATTACAGAGAGACATAGAGTGCAAATCAGTTAGAGACACAGAGAGCAGAAAAATAATAGTGGAGGATCTCAACCTACCTCTTGAAGTATTTCATAAATCTAACCACAAAATAAACAAGAAGAAAGTTAAGAAGATGAACAGAATTTTAGAAAACAGATATGATAAACCTCTGAAAACTGAATGGGAATAGAAAGGACAATATGTTTTTCTCTGTAGTGCATGGCACCTATATTGGGGTATAAATACCTTACAATCAAATGCAGAAAGGCAGAAATCCTAAATGCATAATTTTCAGGTCATGTGGCAATAAAAATTACATGTAACAAAGGGCCATGGAAAATAAGACAAAATTAATTGAAAATTAACCTTATTTTAAAGAATGAGTGGATCAAACAGCAAATCATAGAAATAATCAACTATTTTATCCAAAACAATAAAAACATACCAAAATTTATAGGATGCAGTAAAAGCATTTTTAAGGGGGGAAATTATAAATCTCTAAATGTTTAAATAATAAAATAGAGAAAGAGATCAATGAATGAGACATTCAACTGAAAAAAAACAGAAGTTCAACCTCCCCAACAAAACATCAAATTAGCAATTATGAAAAATCAAAGGAGAAATTAATAAAATTGAAAGAAAGAAAATAAAGGAAAGATCTTGTAAATAAGTCTGAAAAGTTTTATGGAAAAATAAAAAATAGATAAACCTTTAGTTAGTCTGAATGAAAAAAGAAAGATGACAAAGAAAGCTTCCAGATGTTTCATTGGGATTTCATTCCAGATGAAATATCATGATTCTATAATAGGTTGAACTTATGATGAGAGCAGTAGAGGTTAGTATTTCCTTATAAATAACATTAGGAATGTATGGAAAATCCTTTTATTTCTTTTATATTTTATTTTTTAATTGCATTATGGAAGTTTTTCAACATTCCTCCACTTGTATATAATTTACAATATTGTGTCTAGTGAATGTTGTATGTGTATGTTTGAGTTTCATATACTCACATATTAGTAATTTGGGAATTTGGTTAAATTTGTCAGTTAGGGTAAGGGAAAACAAAAGAAACCATGTAATAAGAAGGCAATACATAAATAATGTTTTTTTAAAAAGTAAACATTGTGTTCATTCACATTCTGTAGTTTTTAGTGCTTTGTTTGGTTTCTTTTTGTCTGGATGTGGATGGCATTGTCCCTAACAGGACTCCCAGATTTGTCCTAGCTCTATGAATTCCTGAGAGGTGCTGCATCCATCATAGTTCATCAACTCACAATGTCATTGTTAAGGTGTACAGTGGTTTTGATCCCTTTGCTCAGTATCAATTCATGAAATTATTTCCATGTTTCTCTAGGGCTATACCCTGTATAACCTCTACTATAGCTCCATGATACTTGCATTGTTTCTTTCACTTGGGAGTTCTGGAATTTGGTTATAATATTGCTTGGAGTTTCAATTTTAGGATCTCTTTCAGGAGGTGATTGGTGGAAAAATGAAGTCTAGGCTCCAGGTCATCATTTTCAGGTGGCCCCCAATTTTTTTTAATTATTTCTTTTGGATCTATTTTCTAGGTCAGTTGTCTTTCCAATGAGATATTTTATATTTTCTTTGAGTTTTCCATTGTTTTGTTTTTGTTTTATTGTTTCTTGATTTCTCACAAAGTTATCAACTTCCCTTAGCTCCATTCTATATTTGAAGGAGTTATTTTCTTCATAGAATTTTTTAATCTCTTTTTCTTCATTGACCTTTTGGACCTCTTTTGCCAATTTGATCTAAACTGGTTTTTAGCTGTTATTTATATTTTTTGTAATACTTTCACCAAACTGCTGACTTGGTTTCCATGGCTTTCCTGCATCAGTCTCATTTCTCTTCATAATTTTTTGTACCTCCCTTCCTTGATTATGAACAACTTTTTTGAGCTCAATTCCTATTTTTGGAGGCTTTGGATACAGAAGCTTTGTCTTTGTCATCTTCTGATTGTGTATTTTGTGTATTTTGTTCTTCCATGAGTTCAAAATAATTGTCTATGGGCAGATGTTTTTTCTTATGTTGTTTACTCACTTCCACAGTCTATGACCTGATTTTAATGTACTTTCTCAAGCTTTTGGGACCTCAATTCCTTCAAAGGATTATGAGAGGCTTTGACTGCTCTCTTGGCCTTGTGGATAATCACTATCACTCTCTTCTGTAGCTGTGTGGAGGATCCCTGCTATGCCATGGCTTTGTGGGGCCACACAATGCAATCAGGATCTGAGTGACAAAGAAATAGAATCCTGCCCCAGGGATAGTAGAGAGAACTCCCCCAACTCCTTTACCTTCTGTGGGCAAACTACTCTGGAAGCAGCTTCAGGGCGGTTCTACAGACCTGGCTCTGTTTCCTGGGGTGGGGAGGTACTGAGGTCTGGCTGATCTGGCCCTTTCTGCACATCTTCCAAGTTATTGGGCCAGAAAATTGTTTCATTCAGTGTTTCTGTGAGTTTGGCGCTCTAGAATTTGCTTAGGTAATCCAGGTAAGAGCTTCTGGGAATTCCTAGCTGAATTCTTCCATCTTGACTCTGAACCCCTCCCCATTACTATTTTATAGGAGTGGATGTTATGTGACTTCTTGGGTGGAGCCAAGATGGTAGTATGAAGTTAATATGCTCTTAGAGCTTTTCCCTACCACATATATAAATGAAACCTCTGTACTGACATTCAAGCTACAGATCCCACCAAGAAAGAGAGAAGACTGAAAGAAGTTTTCAATGGTAAATATCATGGAGACTCCATAGTAAAGGTCTGTGACTTTGGGAGAAAAAAGGAAATGAAAGCCAGTGGAAGGCTTTTAACAGTCCACGTCCCAAATTCTTGACAATAGCAGAAGGTCCTGGGAGCTAGATAGCAAGCCCACAAAGAGGGTCCCAACTCCAAACAAAATATGAACACTGTGGCAAAAGACAGGACTGGATTGGGAACAAACCACTGCTAATTCAAAACCAGGTTACAAGGGAGCAAATAAACACCTGGAAAGGTAAGGCCTGTTGCATAGGCAATATCTTAAAAAACAATGAACCAAAGATCCAAGGATCAGAGCCCAGCCCCAGGAAAAAAAAAATAAGCTTGGATCTATATTCCCTATATCCAAGGAGCAGAGCTAAAACAACAAAGATGAGCAAAAAAGCTAAAAGAGACCTCAATAGGGAAAATTACTTTTTGTAGATAAAGATGATAACAATACTGTATCAGAAGTAGAAATTACTGAAAAATCACTGACAGTGGAAGTCTCAATAGAGTCTATGAATCAGACTCAAATCAAGAAGCTCAAAGACCTTAAAAAGGAATTTAAAAGCCAAAGAATAGAATAAGAAAAATGGGAAAAAAGAAATGAGAGTCAGACGGAAAAATTATGAAAAAAATGTCCAGAGAACTCAACACCTTTAAAAAGGCAACCCATATGGTAATTGTAAAAAGAACAAAACTCTAAAAATTAGAATTGAACAAAATGGAAACCAACGAACCTGCAAGATTACAAGATTTCATCAAACAAAATAAAAAATTTGAAAAATTGAAGAATATATAAAGTACCCTTTAGGAAAAACAGATCCATAAGAAATATTCTACAAATCATTGGACTACTAGAAAGTCTAGATTTAAAAAAAAGAACCTAGAAAACTTCATGCAGGAAATTGTCAGGGAAAACTGTCCAAATCTGCTAGAACAAGAGAACTATATAACCATTGAACGAATACACAGAACCCATCCAGAAAAAGACCCCCAGGATAAAAATTCCAAGGGCTTTTATAGTCAAATTTGAGAATGCTCAAATAAAGGAGAAAATAGAGCAAACAGCAAAAAAAGGAAACAATTGGGACCGCTAGGTGGCACAGTGGATAAAGCACAGGCCCTGGAGTCAGGAGTACCTGGGTTCAAATCTGATCTCAGACACTTAATAATTAGCTAGCTGTGTGGCCTTGGGCAAGCCACTTAACCCCATTTGCATGGCAAAACCCTAAAAAAAGGAAACAATTTACAACAAATTCAGCAGCGTATACTGTTAGGGGAAAAGATTCATGTTCAGCAAATAGAGGATATCCAGAATTTCCCAAAAAGACTGGTAATAGAGAATTCAATTGCCAAATTCATGATTCTAGAGATGTGTTAAAAGGTAAATGAAAAGGGGAGGGAAAAAAACAAAACAAATTTTAGTTAATACCATCAAATTGTATACAACCCAAAAAAGGGAAGATAAAACATTTCTAGCTCTTGATAATTTTACTTCTACACCTAGAGGATATGGTTGTGTGTAGAGGATATGGTTGTAATTGAGTCTTGTCTCTCCATTTAAGAGGCCCAAGAAGATATTACTTATGTTTGAGAAGAAAAAAAAAAGCCCTGATGAAAAGAAGGGGTGTTAACTATAAATTTAAGTGACTCAGTATCCTTTGATCCACTTTAATTCTACTATGCTGACAAAGCTTAGTACTCACTCTAATGAAGGCATGATAAACTGGATGGTTCTGAGTCAGTGTCTCCTATAATAGAAAATCATTTATAAGATTCTAAAGTGACAGCATAAAATATTTCCAGTACTTAGAGCCCTTTGAAATTGTTATAATTAAACTTGTGTTGGACTTAATCCTTACTTGACTTAACAAGGGTCTAATGACCCTGGGTTGGAGGTGGGGTAGGTAAAGTGTGAGAGAAAATAGATTGGGGGGGGGGGGGGCGGCACAAATAATTTCATGAAATGATTTGGCTTTGCATGATTATTTGATTCTTGAGGACTGTAAGTCCTTGGAAGGTACTTGAAAAGGGGGGTAAGGTAAAGAGTGATTATAATTTGATGGAATTCAAGACTCATAAAAAGTATTCTAATGAGATAGAAGATGGGAGGGTACTTAGCAGCTTTGAGATAATGCTAGTGATCAAATAAGCAAACAATCAATCTGTGATGGAACTTTGATAATACTTTGATCTTATCAAGCAATCAATTAATCAAGTTGTGATTGATGATACCTGATTAATAGTACTTGAGTGATAAATAACACTAGGTGAAGAGGTATAAAGATTTATGATTTTAGGGGAAAATAAGGGAGGGTATGAACACTGAGCAAATTTTATTCAATAGATTTGGCCCAAAGAGGGAATAAGATACATTCCCATTTGAGTTTTAAAATATATCCAACTCTGTTGGGAGGGGGTGGGGAGAGAGGGGAAGGGAAAGAACAGGGGAGAAGGGACTGATAAAAGGGAAGGTGAAGGTATAAGTGAAAATAAACAAAGTTAAATCGTTGGTGAGGAGAAATAAGTTGAAAGGAAAAAGAAAAATATTCATTGAAATTATAAATGTGAATGGAATGAACTGTCCCATAAAATGGAAGCTGGTAGCAGAATGGATTAAAAACCAGAATCCTACAATATTTTGTTTACAAGAAAGACATTTAAAGGAGAGAGAGAGAGAGAGAGAGAGAGAGAGATGCACAGGGTAAAGGTAAAAGGATGGAGCAAAATAGATTATGCTTCAGTTGAATTAAAAATTCAAGGGTAGTGATCCTGATCTCAGATAAAGTAAAAGCAAAAATCAATCTCATTAAAATGCATAAGGAAGGAAACTATATCACCTTAAAAGGCACCACCAGTAATGAAGCTACAACATTATTAAACGTGTATGCACCTAGTGGCATAGCATCCAAATTCTTTGAGTAAAACCTAAGTGAATTATGAGGAGAGATACAGAGCAAAACTTTTAATAATGGTGGGACCTCAACCTCCTTCTCTAAGAACTAGATAAATCTAACCACAAAAGAAGCAAGAAGTAAGTTAAAGAGATGAAAGAAATCTTAGAAAACTTAGATATGATAGACCTCTGGAGAAAACTTAAAGGGGAAAGAAAACAGTATACCTTTTTCTCTAGAGTACATGGCACTATACCCAATTTGTCATATTGACAAATAAAACCTTAAAATCACATTCACAAAGGAAGGAATAATGAATGTATACTCATCACACCATGATGCAATAAAAATTACAAGCAATAAAGGGACATGGAAAGATAAACCAAAAACTAATAGGAAACTAAATAATTTCATTTTAAATAATGGGTGGATAAAACAGCAAATAATAGAAATAATCAGAGTGGCTAGGTTGCACAGTGAATAGAGTACCAGCCCTGGAGTCAGGAGTACCTGAGTCCAAATCTGGCCTAGACACTTAATTACCTAGCTGTGTGGCCTTGGGCAAGTCACTTAACCCCTGGCCTCAGACAGTTAATTACCTAGCTGTGTGGCCTTGGGCAAGTCACTTAACCGCACTACCTTGCATAAACCTAAAAAAAAAAAGAATCAAAAATTATATCCAAGAAAATGATACTAATGAGACATCATACCAAAATTTATGGAATGCAGTCAAGGCAGTTTTGAGAGGAAACTTTCTATCTCTAAATACCTATATGAATTAAAAAGAGAAAGAGATCAATGAATTGCATATAAAACTAAAAAAGTTAGAGAAAGAGATCAATGAATTGCATATAAAACTAAAAAAGTTAGAAAAAGAACATTATAAAGATCCCCAATTAAATACCAAATTAGAAATTCTTTAAAATCAAATGAGAGATTAATAAAATTGAAAATAAGAAGACCATTGATCTAATAAATAAAACTAAGTGTTGGTTTTATGAAAAAGCCAATAAAATAGATTAATCTTTGGTTAATCTAATTAAAAATAAGAAAGAAGATAACCAAATTACCAGTATCAAAAATAAACTAACAGGGGGCAGCTAGGTGGCACAGTAGATAGGGTACTGGCTCAGGAGGACCTAAGTTCAAATCTGGCCTCAGACACTTAAGAACTACCTAGCTGTGTGACCTAGGACAAGTCATTTAACCCCACTGCCCTAAGTAAAAAATTTTTGAAAATTTTAAAAAGTGGACTAACCAGCAATGAGGAAGAAATTAAAGAGATAATTCAGAGCTACTTTGCTGAACTGAATGAAATGAATGAATTATTTACATAAAAATATATACTGCCCATATTAACAGAAAAGGAAATAACATACTCAAATAATTTCATTTCAGAAAAAAGAAATTGAAAAAACCATGAATAAACTCTCCAAGAAAAAGTCTTCAGGTCCAGATTGATTTACAAATGAATTCTACCAAATATTTCATCCCTATTCTACATAAACTATTTTTAAAAATAGGAGTTCTGCCAAATTCCTTTTATGATATCAACAGGGTGCTGATACCTAAACCAGGAACAACCAAAGCAAAGAAAATTACAGACCAGTCTCCCTAAAGAATATTGATGAAAAAATCTTAAATAAAATTTTAGCAAGTTATTACTAGGTTATAATACACCATGATCATGGAGGATTTATACCAGATAGGCCGGAGTGGTTCAATATTAGGAAAACACTCAATATAATAGAACCTATCAATAGAAAAACCAAGAGAAATCATAAAATCATCTCAATAGACTATGAAAAAGCCTTTGATAAAATGTGCATCCATTCCTGTTTTTAAAAAAACTAGAAAGTTAAGGAATAATGGAGTTTTCCTTAAAATGATAAATAGTACCTATTTAAAACCATCAACAAATTTTACATAATGGGAATAAACTCAGAGCATTTCCAATAAAATCAGGGGCAAAACAAGGATGCCCATTAACACCATTACTATTCAATATTTAATTAGAAATGCTAGATTTAGAAATAAGAAAGATAAATTGAGGGAATAAAAATTCACAATAAGTAAGCAAAGCTTTCACTCTTTGCAGATGATGTGATGCAATTAAAAAATTAAAAAAATGGGAAAAGTCCTACATCTTCCAAAATATTCATAGCAGTTCTTTTTGAAGGGCAAAGAACTGGAAATTGAGGAAATGCCCATAAATTGAGGAATGGCTAAACAAGTTATGGTACATGAATACTATGGAATATTATTGTTCTACAAGTAACCATAAACAGTCTCAAGAAGCATGGAATGAATTATAGGACCTGATGCTGAATGAAGGTTGCAGAACCAAGAGAATATGTACACAGCAACAAAAACATTGGGAGATGATCAACCTTAATGGAAGCAGCTCCTCTCAGCAATTCAGAGAACCAGGACAATTGTATTAGACCAACAATGTACTATGTAATCCTCATCCAGAGGAAGAAAAACAAAACAAAAAAGAAAAAGAAAAATCAACACTTCAGAATTTAAGGAATATTTTATAGAAATTATATCATGTATCATTTCCCTTAATTCTAATTTCTTATACCAAAAAGGACTAATATGGAAACATGTTTATCTAGAATATGTATGTACAATGCTAACTTGACTATTCACCACTGAGGGGAGGGGAATGGGAAGGGAGGGTGGAAGGAAATTTTGTAACTTGAAAACATCCATGAGCATATGGATGAAAATAAATAATTTTTATTATTCATTTCATTTTTCTTAATCTATTTCATGAAATAAATTGTGATTTATATATTGTTTTTAAATGAAAGACAAACAAATGATTTTGAAAATAAGTCATCAGCATTTCCACACATGAACAATAAAGCCCAAGAAAAAGAGATAGAAAGAGAAATTCCATTTAAAGAAACTATAAACAACATTAAATACTTGGGAATCTACCTCCAAGACAAACCCAGAAACAGTATGAAAACAATTATGAAGAACTTCTCACCCAAATAAAGTGAGATCTAAATAATTGGAAAAAATATTAATTACTCGTGGTTAGGTTGAGCTAATATAATAAAAATGATAATTCTAGCCAAATTGATTTACTTATTCAATGCTAAACCAACCAAACTACTTTTGCACGCTAGAAAAAATAGCAACAAAATTTATCTGGAGAAACAAGAAGTCATGAAAGCAAGGGAACTTATGAAAAAAAAAGTAAGGGAAAGTGACCTAGGTCTGCAAGAGCTAAAACTATATTATAAAGTGGCAGTCATCTAAACTACCTGGTACTGGTTAAGAAAAAGAGTAATGGATAAGTGGATTGGAATAGTTTCAAAAGAAACCACAGTAAATGACTACATTAATCTGCTGTTTGACAAACCCAAAGACATTGGCTACTGGGATATGAACTGACAAAAATTGTTGAGTTAGGCAAAGACTTACATCTCACAACCAATACCAAAATAAGGTCAAAATGGGTATAGGATTTAGACATAAAGGGCAACACCATAAATAAATGAATAGATCAAGAAATACTCCATCAGATCTAGGGAAAGGGGACAAATTTCTGACGAAACAAGAAATAGAATACATTCTAAACTGTAAAATGAATGATT
Organism: Macrotis lagotis; assembly: GCF_037893015.1. Classification (NCBI taxonomy): domain Eukaryota; kingdom Metazoa; phylum Chordata; class Mammalia; order Peramelemorphia; family Peramelidae; genus Macrotis; species Macrotis lagotis. The sequence continues at coordinate 302,781,553 of NC_133659.1, read as the reverse complement.
TTGACTATTTTAAATTAAAAAAAGGTTTTGCATTAATGAAAACAATGCTGCCAAAATTTTAAGGAAAGCAGAAAGCTGGAAAAGAATGTTCACAACTAGGGGTTCTGATAAAGTTCTCATTTTTAAAATATATAGAGAATTGCATCAAATTTATAAGCTTACATGTCATTCCCCAATTGTTAAAGGGTCAAAGGTTATGAATAGTTTTAAAATGAGCAAATTAAAGCTATATACACTCATATAAAAATGATCTAAATCATTTTTGATTGGAGAAATGCAAATTAAAACTATTCTAAGGTATCACCTCATTCCTATCAAATTGGCTACGATGAGAAAAATGGAAAATGATCAATGTTGGAGAGGTTGTGGGAGGACTGGAACATTAAAGCATTGCTGATGGAGTTGTGAATTGATCAAACCATTCTGGAGAGCAATATGGAACTATGCCCAAAGAGCAATAAAAATGCTCATTCTTCTAGGCCGATATCCAGAAGAAATTATAAAAAATGGAAAACATCCCACATGTTCCAAAATATTCATAGCAGCTCTTTTGTGGTGGCAAAAAAAATTGGAAATTGAGTGGATTGGCTAAACAAGTTTTAGTATAAGAATGTTATGGATTATTATTTTTCTATAAGAAACTATAAATGGTCATACTCTAGAGAAGCATGGAATGTAGTATAGGATCTAATGCTGAGCAAAGGAAAGAGAACCAAGAGAACAATGTACTCATTAACAGCAGCATTGTGAGATGATCAACCTTGTTGAAAGCAACTCCTCTCAGCAATTCAGAGAGCTAGGACAACCATATCAGACCAGTTATGGGCAATGCTATCCCCATCCAGAGAAAGAAACACAAAACAAAACCAAATTATAGAAAAACCCTTCAGGACATAATAAACACTTATAAAAATATCTCATATATCTCTCTTTCCATTAATCCTAATTCCTCATACTGAAAATGACTAATCTGTAAACATGTCTATAGAAATATATATGTACAGAGTTAACCAGTTCTTTCACCACTGAGCGGAGGGGAATGAGATGGGAAGGTGCAAGGAAATTTTGTAACTTAAAAATATATATATGCATTTGGATGAATGTTGAAAAACTTTAATAACATGTATTTGTAAAATTCAAGACTTTTTCAGCATCTGTTTAAATAGTCATGATTTCTGTTGCTTTGGTTAATATTCTCGATTATGGTGAGTACTCTCCTAATATTGAACCATCCCTTGTTTTCCTATCTGATCAGGTTATTATCTAAATTATTATCCTAGTAATAATTCCTTGTAATCTCTTTGTTAACATTTGCCATCAATATTCATAGGGAGATTGATCTATAATTTTCTTTGTCTATTTTGGTTCCTCCTGGTTAAGGTATCAGAACCATATTGATGTCATAAAAGGAATTTTCAAGAACTATTTTTAAATAATTTAAATACAATTGGAATTCATTGTGCCTTAAATGCTAGAATTCACTGGCAAATCCATCTAGACCTGGAGACTTTTTCTTTTATTCTTTTTTTTTTAGGTTTTTGCAAGCAAATGGGGTTAAGTGGCTTGCCCAAGGCTACACAACTGGGTAATTATTAATTGTCTGGGGCTGGATTTGAACTCCTGACTTCAGAGCCAGTGCTCTATCCACTGTGCCAACTAGCCACTTCCTGGAGACTTTTTCTTAGGGAGTTTATAGTTTATTGATGATTTCTTTAATTTCTTTTTTGGAAGTAGTTAAGAATTTTATTTTCTCTTGCTAATCTGGGTAGTTTGTGTTTTCTTAAACATTCATTTGACATAATATTGTCAAATTTGTTGCCCTAAAGTTGGGCAAATAGTTCTGAATTATTTTTATTAATCTCCTCCTCATTGGTGATGAGTTCACCTTTTTTTGATACAGGTGTTTTTGTTATTTTTGTTATTTTTTCTGTTTTTAAGTCAAATTAACCAAAGGTTTATCTATTTTTCCTAAAACTATACCCCAGTTTTAATTATTTGATAATTGTTTTCTTGCTTTCACTTTTATTAATCATTTCATTGATATTCAGTATCTTTAATTTGTTCTTTTTCTAGCATAACATACCTAAATCATAGATCTCCTCTTTATTTTATTCATATAAGCATTTAGAGATATAAAATTTCCTCCAAAAACTGCTTTGACTGTGTCCCATAAATGTTGGTATGATGCATCATTTTTGTCATTGTCCTCAATGAATGATTTTTCTCATGGTTTTTTGTTTGATCCAATCAATACTTTAAAATTAACTTAATATTTTCCAATTAATTTTTGGTTTATCTTTCCAGTGTCCTTTATTACATGTGAATTTTACTTTCTAACTTTCATTGTAACATCTTTAATATTGTCAAATTTGCTATAGTGCCATGCACTATAGAGAAAAAGGCATATTGTTTTCTTTCCCTTTTCACTTTTCTCCAGAGTTCTATCATACTCATCTTTTCTAAGATTTTATTCACCTTCTTTACTTCCTTCTTGTTCATTTTGTATTAGATTCTTCTATTTCTGAGAGATGGTGGTGGAGGTCCCCCAGTACAAAAGTTTTGCTATCTGTATCTCCTTGTAATTCATTATCTTCTCCTTTAGTAACTTAGATGCTAAAGCAGTTGGTTCATACATGCTTAATAATGATAAAACTTCATTATCTATAGTCCCTTTTAAGAAGATTAGTTTCCTTCTTTATTCCTTTAAATGAGATCTGTTTTGGTTTTTGCTTTGTGTAGGATCAGGATTGCTAACCCCTGAATTTTCTTTTTACTTCTGCTGAATTATAATATATTTTGCTCTAGACTTGTACATTTAATATGTGTGTATCTCTCTGCTTCAGATGTGTTTCTTGTAAACAACATATTTTAGGATTCTCATTTTTAATCCATTCTGCTATCTGTTTCCATTTTATGGGAAAGTTCTTCCCATTTACATCTACAGTTAAAATTCTTATTCTGTATTTCCCTCTATTATAGCTTTCTCCATTTATACTTTTTTCTTTCCCTTCTTCTTACTCCTTCTCACCAATGTTTTGCTCTCTTTCTTTTCCCTTTAACTTGTATTTAAAATTTTAACTTTACTTTCACTTTTTCCTTTACTTTCCCTTTTACCAGTCCTTTCTTCTCTTTTCTTTTCCTTTCTCCTCCTATTTCCCTGTAGGGTAGAATAGATTTTTAAACCTAATTGGGAATGGAAATTCCCTCTCTGGGTCAAATCTATAAAGAGAAAAATTTATTCAGTGATCAAATTCTTCCTACTTTTTCTCAAACCTAATAGGTCTTTCTGCCTGTTTACCTGATATTGTTTACCCATTAATGCCTTGCCTTCTCCTAGTATGTATTTATTGTTTAAATCCTGTCTTGTACCTACAACCCTTTTGTCAAAATATTCTCTTTTTCTCTGTCCTAATAAAAATACCATTCTCAAAAGCTGATTGATTGATCGATGGATAAGCAGCATTGCTTCATATTCACTAAGTACACTCACCTCTTCAGACGCATTAGAAATTCACTTTCTAAGAGTGATAAATCACATCAAATTAAAATTGATTTATATCACCGCCTCTTTTCAAGTACTCTCCATGGACGTACACTCCTCATGAGCCAAAGCATCATGCAAAGTCAAATCATTTCATGAACCTTTTATACTTTTCCCTTAAACACACTCCCTCCAATTGTAGCCAAAGCATCAAGTGGAGGAGTCACTACATGATTTTTTCCTGTCCAGTTCCCGTAAAAACACCCTCTGCCTCCTTTTCTATAGTACTCTAACAATAGACCTAACAAACCTCCTCATCCAAAGTATCAGATGCTCTCTCCCTCTGTCCCTTTAACTCACCAACCAAACCCTGGAACCTTTGTTTTCTAAAGTATTAAGACAAAATCACTTCCTTATCTAAGTCCAACCCTTCTAAATATGCTCCCCACCATCTGTCCTAATGTTACTTTGTGATTTAATTTTGTATAGACCATCTAAATACTCTGTCTCTTTAGGATATACCCTCTCATAATCAACATGGCATTAATGTCTCATTTATATCCATATCCTTTAAGTAAGTACATTTGTTCAAGTATATTCAACTATTTAACTATCCTGGGAAAAAATACAATTCTCAAGAATTAAAGTTATTATCATTCTTTGTAGGGATATATACGGTTTAATGGTCTTGAACAGTGTTTTTTCTCCTTTCCATGTTCCTTTTCATGCATTTCTTGACTCTTGTATTTGAAGATCAAATTTTTTGTTCCATTCTGATCTTTTTACCAGAAAATTTTGGAAGTTTTCCTTTTCCATCTTTTCCCCGACAAAATATGCTATATTTTTCAGGGTAGTAAATTCTTGGTTTTAATCTAAAGTCCTTTTCCATACAAAATATCATATTTTAGGACCCCCAATCCTTTAATATTGAAGATGATAATTTCTCTGTAATTCTGATTGTGCTTCCTTTGTATTTAAATTGCTTCTAATTGGCTGCTTGCAGAATTGTTTCCTTTATTTGAGAATTCTGGAATTTGGCTACGTGAGCACTTGAAGTTTTAATACTGTGGTCTCTTTCTGGAGGTGTTCTGTGTATTTTTTTAATTTATTGCCCAACGTCAAACAGCTAGGCAATTATTAAGTGTCTGAGACTGGATTTAAACTCAGGGACTCCTGACTCCAGGACTGGTGCTCTATCCATCGCACCACCTAGCTGCCTCTTTGTATTTTGAGAGAATGGTGCTTGAGAGGCACCATTTTGTAATCTTGATCTACTATAGGTTTCTCCAACCTTAGGTTATCTTAGGGCTGCATTAAAATAATTATTTGAGGTTCACATGCAGAATAAAAAATACATTACTTTTTAATAGTGAAAATGTTTCCTTGAGACTTCTTAGAACATGGGGGAACATCTATCATCAATATAACAGGTGAAGGCACAAAGTGCAAAATGAAACAAAAAACAAAGGGACAACAACAGTATAAAGGCAAAAGTATACTGATTAGTCTTCATCCTACAGATGGAATGCATCCGACAGATAAATTGAAAATTCCATGTAATATGTATCCCCATAATACTGCTTAAAAACAACAAAGAAAATTAACATCAATGAGATTATTACTGATGAAATTAAAAAATCTAATGTACTTTCCATACAAATTATTACTTTATTTTTTCACTCATGAAACCTAAAATGCATAAAGGGATCATATGAAGTTACACTGAGGGTCACATACAGCCCATGGGACATATATTAGACAGTATATTTAGTATATACTATATTTAGTAGGACAGTTCTTTTGTGAAAATTTCTTGAAAGATATTTCCAGGCTCTTTTTTTTTAGTTTAGGTTTTTGTACAGACCAGCGATTTGTAAATTATCTCTGCTAGATATATTTTCCAGGTTATTTGTTTTTCGTAAAAAGTATTTTATATATTCTAAAATATTTTCAGCCTTTTCAATTTGTTTAATGGAATCTTGGTGACCCATATGTTCATTGGTTCCTATTTTTCCAATTATAAATTTTTGGGGTTTTATTTTCTTCAGTTAGCTTTTTTGTTTCCTTTTCCAGGTGGTTAATTTTATGTACTGCTGAGTTGCATTCACTTTTCAGTTAGTCACTTTTATTTTTTGATAAATTGTATTCTTTTTGCAGTTGGTTATTTTTACTTTTAAAGAAGATGATTTCTTTGGTCAATTTTTCAAAATTTTCTTGCATGGCCTTCATTTCTTTTTTTCAATTTTTCTTCTTCTCAATTTTGGTTTTTATTTTTTAAAATATTTTTTAATCTTTTCCATGTGGTTTTGGATTTCAGTCCAATTTGTGAACTCCTTTGAGACTTCCTTTGTAGGTAATTTGTCACTGCTTTCTTCCTCTGAGGTGACATTTTTATCATCTCTATCTGCATAGTAGCTTTCTATGGTGTGCACTTTTTTATTTTTTGCTCATTTTGATTGTTGATCTCTGCTCCTGAAGTATAAGTATATATATATATATATATATATATATACATATATATATGTATATGTATATATATATATATATATCCAAGCATTTTCTTTTGGGGTTGGGGTCTGATCCCTGGCTTATTGCTTACCAAAATGTTGTCTATGAAGCCCAGGCATTGCTTATGTAGAGGATTGTTTCTTGTTTTATATCCAGATTTTGCCTATACAGTGGTTTATTCCAAATCCAGTCCCAGGGATCAGACTTTGGGACTCTCCCTGCTAGCCTGTTATCTAGCTGCCAAGACCTGGGCTGCCATCTAAGCTGTACTGTAGCTAGAAGTCTCATGCTTGTTTTCCCATTTTCCCACATAATTGTTTGTTTGTTTTTGTTTTTGGTGGGAATCTGTAACTGTAATGAGTAGAGGCTTCATTTTACATTGTGTAGGGAAAAGCTCTGGGAGTATGCTAGCTTCACACAACCGTCTATGGTTCTGCCTGTAAATCATCTCCTAAAATTGAAGATGTTAATTACTTGGTGATATCCCATAGATTACTTATTGTTTGTACAACCTACAACCATTCAATTAATCGAGTTTTGTTCTATTTTCTTGATATACACATACATAGAAACACACATTTATGTCTTCACAGATTATATTCTGCCATTGTTTTTCCTAGTATGAACAAGAACTTATCACTTTAAACACACTCCTTTGACATACCTTTGACTATTAAGTTTGCATGGTACATCTTCCCATCAATTTAGTGAACTTTCCTGAGATTCTTACTGTTTCCATAAGGATGATTAATGAACCCAGAATATCTACATGTCATAAAAAAGACTATATCATGCCACCAATATGGAAAGCTCTGCAACATTTCTTAGAACAATTTTGAAACTGTTGTTTCTGTGAAACTCAAGGATAATAGAATCCCTCCTGTGATTGTTGATTGGGGGTTTTATTTAAGATGATTTAATTTGAATATTTTACTCTACATTTATAAAAGTAAAAAATTACATTTCAAAACACTCAAAAGAGATTCTGAAAACTTTATATAGACAGTGGAGACCTTCTAGATGCTAATGCTGGAGACTGGGAGGTTGTAGGCTAATAATTATAATAATAATAATGTTTGTCCTTCATTTTCAAAGAAAACTGTAACATCAGGGAGGTGATGCCATGATAAGCTTATGAATTGGATTTGAATGAGGAGGCTGTTTATGCTAAGTGACCAACCTCACTTTTGCCTCCAGAGACATCTGGATCCAGTGCCAGATATGAATTATGATAACTCTGGATGTGAGGAAATCAGAGTTAAGTGACTTGCCCAAGATCACACAACTAGTAAGAGTCAAGGATCTGAGGTTGGCTTTGACTCCTGTCCTCCATTCTACAAGACCAGTGTTCTATCCACCACACCATCACCCAATTAGATGAGACATTCTGCTGTATTGAGATTTTTTTCCTCACACAATATAACTTGAATCATTATATATCCAAACTTAAGTAATAATGAATAATTTATGATAATAAAGCTATACTATTTTGTATATGAAGAAAAGGGCAACACAATATAGGGGAATGAACTCTTTCTTAAGAAAGACAGACTGGGGGCAGCTTGGTGGTGCAGTGGATAAAGCAGCGGCCCTGGAGTCAGGAGTACTTGGGTTCAAATCCAGGCTCAGACACTTAATAATTACCTAGCTGTGTGGCCTTGGGCAAGTCACTTAATGCATTGTAAAAACCTAAAAAAAAAAAAACAGACAGACTCTTCACATCTTATTTCTGTTACTTATTATTGATGTGACCTTATGTAAATTAATCACTTAACTTATATAAATGTTTGTTTCCCCATCTATAAAATGAGAATGGTTGAACTACTTCAAGATCTATAATCTTATTTAGTGAAATATGCTTTATCTTTTTAAATCTATATTCTTAGACATGGAAAATGTAAATTTTTTCCTAATATTAATTCATTCAAAAACATTTATTAAATATCTACTTAATATTTCAGCATTGCAAAATTAAGGCTAGAAAAAGATGCTATCAACCCTCCTTGCCATCATGGATGTTCCAATTTAAAGGCAAAGACAACATGCAAGAAAATAAATACAAAGCAAACTATATATAGGATAAATTTTGTTCAATTATTTCAGTTGTGTCTACTCTTTGTCAGTCCATATGGAGTTTTCTTGGAAAAAATATTGGAGTGGTTTGTCATTTATTTTTCCAACTCCTTTTACAGATAAAGAAATTGAGACAAACTAGTTTAATTGACTTGCCAAGGGTCACACACCTAGTAAGTGTCTGAGACAATTTAGAAGATGTCTTCCTAATTGCAGATTGGTGCTTTTAACTATTGTGGCAATTAACTGCTGAAGTATAAATGGAACATAATATAAAAAGAAAGCACTGAACTAATGTGGAAGCCAGCAAAAAATTGCTTACGAGTCTTCTTTGTGGATCAGCCAGAAGACCTGGATCAAAAAGTCTGTACTGGGGGGGAAAGGTGTGAGAAGAGTTGAAAGGTAGATTGAGGGTCAGTTTATGAAAAACTTTGAATGCCAATCAGGACATTTTATATTTGCTACTAGAGACAATAGGAAGCAACTGGAGTTTAGTGAGTTAGGGGAGAGGAAGGAAGGAATACTGTGTTTGTAATATGATTGGACTTGAGCTTTAGAAAAGAAATTAATAGCTGAATGGAGTATGGATCAGAGTGAGGCAAGACTTAAGACAACAAGTTATGTCCAATTCTCGATGACCCCATGGCTCATAGCATTCCAGGCCCTTCTCTTTTACTTATTATCTCTCATAGTCTCCCCAAATTCATGCTCAGTGTTTTCATGTCATATCTGTCCATCTCATCTGCCATCCCTTTCTATTTTTGCTTTCAATTTTTCCTATAATCAGGATCTTTTCCAATGAGTCTCTTCTTTTCATTATGTGGTCAAAGCATTTAAGCTTCAGTTTCAATATTTGACCTTCCAGTAAATATCTGGAATTAATTTCTTTAAATATTGACTGATTTGATCTCTTTACTATCCAAAGTACCCTCAAAATTCTTCTCCAGCACCAAAATTCAAAGCATTAATCATGCAAGCACTCAGCTTTCCCTAACATCCAGTGAAGAATCCATGATTGATTGCAAGTTATTGAGACTGAAAAATTGCAAAGATTCTGTTGTCTTCTAGAGTAATACAGCTGATATTCCTGTTTTCTGTTTATTTTTCTCTTTATTGCTATTTTGCTGGTAAATAATGTAAATATTTTCATTTACATGGGGAACACCCCTAATCCAATGAAGAGCATGATCTGTCTTTCAACTTAAAATTTTAGAAAATATCTGAGATGTGATACAAATTGTTACATGGGGAAGAGGGAAGTCTTGAAATCATGCCTTCCTCAAACCAAGGTCAGCTCCTTATCCTTTACACAGTGATGTCTTACTACTCTGAGACAACCCTGAACAAAAATACCGTGGGAATCATTACTAGAAGCCAAGGTGGTGTGCTGGAGAGGGATGATTATTAAATTTTCAGTGTATTTGTACTTTGGGTATCAACTATCCAATCAGGATTTTATTTATTATTTTGTTGCTTAACTAGTCTTAAGAAAATGAAAGAGGAAATTTTAATAATGATGAATAAAATTAAAAGTGAAAATATTTGGGGGGTTGTTAGTTTTTTAACATTTACCGACATATCCCTGCCTAGAGTTTCAGAAAATGATTAGTTCTTGAGTTGAGGAAAAAAAGGATATGCCTAGGAAAAAATGCACTTCATTATCATCCTTAGAAAGTAATAATTTTAAACAAAACTAAAACAATTGTCTACTTATGAATAATAAAGCATGATACTTACTCCCTGAAAGACACTGAAATACTTAAGGTACAGAATGTGTCTTAAATTTTGGACATGGAAGTTATGTAGATTTATAAATTTTTATGCTTAATTTGTTATAAAGATTTTTTTTTATTCAATTGTGGGAGGAATTTAGGAGAAAAAAGGGTGTTATTACTAAAATTAGTCCTCCCCGCAAACAAAAAAGAAGGAAGGGGGGGAAAGAGTTATTTGAGTATTTTTAAATGAGTGGAAGTATATAGAAGTTCAGAAGAAAATAAACAAGCTGCATAGTTTTTAAAGTAAAATGCTAAAATCCAACATATATGCATCTATTTATATATGTATTCATGTCTACATATTTATAGAAAGAGATTCACACTTTCACATAAAATCCTCCTTTTCTGTTCTATTTTTCATATGGAAATGTCCATTTTCTGGTGTTTGAAAAAGTTGTAATAAAAAAAGTTGATCAGTTAGATTATTTTTTTAAAATCTCTAATCATTGTATTATCTTATGGAGATAAATAATTCAAAATTTTATGAATATATCTTGTTATAATCTGCTTTTGTCATGAGTATACCGCAAGGAGGATTCTAATGCTGCTGTAGACTCATAGTATTCTTGGGGCTCTACAATATATTTTGGATAAAAATAGTAAATAATTTTAAAGGTTATTTCTTTTAATGAAGTAAAATTGTTATTGAGTCATTTCATTCATGTCTAACATTTTGTGATCCCATCTGGCACTTTCTTGGAAAAAGTCATACAGTGATTTGCCATTTCCTTCTCCAGTTCATTTTACAGAAGGAGAAACTGAGGCAAATAGGGTTGTGAGACTTTCGCATTGTCATTCATTTATTCAGTGTCTAAGGCTGGATTTAAACTCAGGTCATCATGACTATAGGACCAATTATTTATCCACTGTGCAACCTATCTTCCTGAAGTAAAAATGACATGCCATAAAAGTACAATGTTTTGTAGTCATTCTAGAATATAAACAACCAGAAATATTAACTATATGAATTCATTATCAAAAACAAATTACATCATTTCTATAGATTGAGATTCATAAAGTTAAATTCTTTGCAAATTGATGGAGCTGGTAAGAAATATCATCAGTAAGGATTGTTGTTGCTAAAAATATGAAGATTACATTTGACCAAACAGAATTAGTTAAGATGGGTTTTGTTGTTGTTATTTTTATAGTTTATGAAAATCAAAGCAAAATGCTAACAACCTCAGAACAACAACACAAAAATACTTCACATAATTAACTACCAGTAGTTATAAGGCTTTATCTTTTCTCTCCAGGGAAATGTACTCAGCTGTGAGAAAGAAAGGCAAACTAGAAGTGAAAGAATAGCTTCAAATAACACAATACAGAACAGAAAAAGAAAAGAAAAGTTCGCTCAGCATTTTCATTTGTTAGAAGCTTTTGATTTCCTAAATGGTGCACATGGGACTTTGTGATTGCCCCAGAGATGAAATGTAAACTCCCTAGCCTGTCACTGAAGTCCCTTCAAGTGCAGTTTGCAACTTGGGTTCACAGTCTAATTTTCCAATACTTCCTTTCCTGTGTTCTCTCCTGTAACCAAATGAGGTTAACCATTTTCTCTGCTCCATATTTTTGCTTAGGCTACTTTTTACAATCCCACCCCTATACTCTTCTCTATATTTAGAATACACTTCCTTTATTTCCTCCTATGGGAATTTCCATTCATTAAAACTTAAAATCCTTTACAACCTGGTTCAAATGTATCTTCTCAGGTCACTTGTATATCATGCCCCATTAGAAAATTTACATACCAGTCAAAATAGCCCATCCTTACCTGATATTTCAAATCTGATGACCCCCATGTTTAAAACATTCTTTCCTCCTTTTGCCTATCTCTTACATTTTCAACACTTCCTTTCATGGCCTAGTTTAAATGACATCTCCTAAAAAAGGCCTTTGTGACATAATGGAATACCAGGCTTTTGAGTTGACCTTTCCCTATGAATTCATGTTAACTATGACTTGGGCAAAATCTCTTAACCCCTGTGTCCCAGTTTCTTCTACCATAAAATGAAGGTATTGATGTAAATGAGTTTTATTATCACAAAGCTCTACTTCTGCGTCGCTCTGCCACTTTTTATCATTTACCCCTCCCATTATTTTATATTGACATTGTGTGTTTTTTATATTCATTTAAATGTACACATATTACTTCTCCCCCATAGAATGAAGGCTCTTTGAGGACAGTCACTAATTTTACTATATTCCTGTTAAATGTGTAACACTATATAACAGACATAGAGTGGACAATTTATATGTTCTTCTTGAATTTAGATGTTCTTGTAGAATTTAATTCAAAACCAAATTTAAATTCTAAATCATTCTATAATTATCCCATTACATTTTTTCTTTTTGAAATATTTTATTTATTTTGAGTTTTACAATTTTCCCCTATAAACCAAGAGTTAGTTTTCTGTAAAAACCAAGAATATTGATAAACCTCTGGACAATTTGATTAAAAAAAGAAAGAAAACCAAATTGCTAGTATCATAAATGAAAAAGGTGAACTAATCACCAATGAGAAGGAAATTAAAGTAAGAATGCAGAATTATTTTGCCCAACTCTATGCCAATAAATTTAACAATCTAAGTGAAATGGACAAATATTTACAAAAATATTACAAAAAATTTTTGCCCAGAATAAATGAAGAGGAAATTAAAAACTCTAAATAACCCTATTTCAGAAAAAGAAATTCAACAAGCCATTATTGAACTCTCCAAGAAAAAATCTCCAGGGCCGGATGGATCCACAAGTGAATTCTCTCAAACATTTAAGGAACAACTAGTTCCTGTGCTATATGAACTCTGGAAAAAATAGGTGAAGATGGAACTCTGACTAACTCTTTCTATGATGCAAAAATGGGGCTGATACCTAAATCAGGAAGAGTTAAAACAGAGAAAGGAAATTACAGATCTATCTCCCTGATGAATATAGTTGCAAAAATCTTAAAAGAAATCCTAGCAAAACAATTACAAGTTATCACTAGGATGATACATTATGATCAAGTAGGATTTATCCCAGGAATGCAGGGTTGAGTCAATATTGTGAAAACTGTTAGTGGAATTAATTATATCAATAACAAACCTATCAAAAATCATATGATTATATCAATGGATGCTGAAAAAGCTTTTGACAAAATATAGCAGCCATTTCTACTGAAAACACTAGAGTGTGAGAATAAATGGATTATTCCTTAGAATAATAAGCAATATCTATCTGAAACCATCAACAAACATTATATGCAATGGGGACAGGCTAGAGGCATTCCCAATAAAATAAGGATTGAAAGAAGAATGCCCATTATCATCACTTCTATTCAATATTGTATTAGAAATGTTAGCTTCAGCAATAGAAGAAGAAAAAGAAATTGAAAGAATTATAATTGGAAAGGAAGAGACAAAACTCTCACTCTTTGCAGATGACATGATGGTATACCTAGAGAATCCCAAAAAAATCATCCAAACAACTACTAGAAATAATTAACAACTTTAGCAAAGTCACAGGATATTAAATAGACCCTCATAAATCCTCAACATTTCTATATATGATTATCAAGATAGAGCAAGGAGAGCTAGAAAGAGAAATTCCATTTAAAGTAACCTCAGACAATATAAAACATCTGTGAGTCTACCTGCCAAGGCAGACTCAGAAACTTTTTGAAAATAATTACAAAACACTTCTCACACAAATAAAATCAGATTTCAATAATTGGGCAAACATCAACTGCTCATAGATAGGTCAAGCTAATATAATAAAAATGACAAGTCTACCAAAACTAAACTACTTGTTTAGTGCCTTACCAATCAAAATTCAAAAAAACTTACTTTAATCAGTTAGAAAAAAATTGTAAGTAAATTCATATGGAGAAATAAAAAGTCACAAATTTCCAGGAATTCAATGAAAAAAAGTTCAGAAGAAAGTGGCTTAGCCTTATCAGATCTAAAATTATATTATAAAGCATCTGTCATCAAAGCTGTCTGGTCTTGTCTAAGAAATAGAGTGGTGGATCAGTGGAATGACTTAGGTGCATTAGCAGGAAATGATTATGGTAAGCTGCTGTTTGATTAACACAAAGAATCCAGCTATTGGGATAAAAACTCTCTCTTCAATAAGAAATTTGGGGAAAATTGGAAGTTAGTATGGAAGAAACTTGGATTAGACCAAAATCTCACACCATATACCAAGATAACATCAAATTGATACAATATTATAAGCAAACTAGAAGATCAAGGAATAATATACCTGTTAGATCTATGGAAAAGGAAGCAGTTTATGACCAAAGGAAGAGATGGAAAACATTATTAAAAACATGCTAGATCATTTTGATTACACTAAATTAAAAAGCTTTTGCAAAGACAAAACCACTATAAGCAAGATCAAAAGATTTGTTAAAAGAAATATTAGTTCAATAGTTTTTTTTGTTTTCAATTTTATTAATTTCTCCTTTAATTTTTAGAATTTCCAATTTGGCCTTTAATTGGGGGTTTTAATTTGTTCTTTCTCTAATTTTTTAAGATGCATATTTAGTTCATTGATTTCCTCTTTCTCTAATTTATTCATGTAAGTATTTAATATATCCCTTGACAGCTGCCTTGAGTGTATCCCACAGATTTTGGCATGTTGTTTCATTAGTGTCATTATCTTGGATGAAATGATTAATTCATCATAAAATTTGTGGCTTGATTAACTCATTCTTTAAAATGAGGCTATTTGTTTTAATTAGTTCTGGGTCTCTATCTCCCTGGCCCAATTTTGTACATGATTTATATTGCATTATAATCTGAGAAACATGTATTCACTATTTCTGCCTTTCTGCAATTGATCTTTAGGTTTTTATGCCCTAGTCCATGATCAGTTTTTGTGTAAGTATGATGTGCTGCAGATAATAAATTGTATAGTCCTTTCTATCCCCATTCAATTTCCTCCATAAGTCTATCATATCTAGGTTTTCTACCAATCTTTTTACCTCCTTAACTTCCTTCTTGCTTATTTTATGATTAGATTTATCTAAATCTGAGAGTGGAAGGTTGAGGTCTCCCTCTAGGAGAGTTTTGCTGTCTATGTCTTCCTGTGCTTTTTCAACTTCTCTAATAATTGGATGCTATACCATTGGGTACATATATATTTAGTGTTAAAATTACTTTACTGTCTATGATACCTTTTATGAGGATATAGTTTCCTTCCTTATCTCTTTTAATAATATCTATTTTTGCAGCTGCTTTGTCTGAGATAATGATTGCTACCCCTGCTTTTTTCACTTTAGTTAAAACAAAATATATTTTGCTCTGACCTTTTACCTTTACTCTATATGTATCTCTCTGTTTCAAATGAGTTTCTTGTATGCAGCATATTGTAGGATTTTGGATTTTAATCCACTCTGCTATTTGCTTACATTTTAAGGGAGAGTTCATCCCATTCACATTAAAAGTTATAATTGCTAACTTTTTATTTCCCTCCATGCTATCTTCCCTCTATTTGTATTTTTCCTCTTTTCCCCCTTTATTCATACTCCCCAGTATTTTGTTTCTGAATACTACCACCTTCAGTGTGTTTGCCCTCCTATAAACCTCTCCCTTATCTTTCCTCTTTTCATTTCCCTTTCTCCTTCCCTTCACTCTGTTATTTCCCTTTTTTCTCCCCACCCCCCTGCCCCTTTTCCCCTTTTAATACTTGAAAGGCAAGATAAGTCTCCTAACTTGACTCAGTGTGTGCAAGTTAACTTGAAGCCATGTCTGATGAGAAGGTTCAAGTGGTTCTAATTTCCTCCCTTCTTCCCCACTATTGCAATAGGTCTTTTGTACCTCTTATTGTAATGAGATTTACCCCCATTTGATCTCCATTCTCCTGTCTCCTTACTGTCCCCCTTTTTAAGGAGGTAATGTTTTTAAATCATTCTATCTGAGTCACAGAAAAGTTGTGAGTGTCAATCACTTCTGGCTAAGTATTTTCTCTCTAATAGAGTTACAATTCTCAAGAGTTATGAAAATCTTTCTCCCAGGTGGGGATATAGTCAGTTTCATCTTATTGGATAGCAGTTTTTTTTCTTTAACCTTTTCATGTGTCTCTTGAGTCTCCTGTTTGATGTCCAAATTTTCTATTTAACTCTGGTCTTTTCATCAGTAAATGTTGGAAGTCTCCCATTTCATTAAATGTCCATCTTTTCCCCTGGAAGAGAAGGTTCAGCTTTGCTGGGTATTGGATTCTTGGCTGCATTCCAAGCTCCCTTGCTCTTTGGAATATCTCATTCCAAGCCCTTCAATCCCTTAATGTTGATGCAGTCAAGCCTTTCTGTGTGTCCTTGGTATTTAAGTTGTTTCTTTCTCATCACTTGCAGGATTTTCTTTTTATCTGATAGTTCTGTAATTTAGCTATAACATTCCTTGGTGTTTTCATTTTAGGGTCTTTCAATAACTTTTTCCCTCTGGTGACATGATATCAGGGCAATTTTCCAATACTAAATCCTGTAATATCAAGTCCAGGCTTTTTTTCACTTCAATGTTTTCAGGAAGACCTATAATTCTCAAGTCTCTTCTTGATCTATTCTCAAAGTCAATAGTTTTGCTGATGAGGTATTTTACATTTTCTTCTATTTTCTTGATCTTTTGGTTTTGTTTAACAGAATCTTGTTGTCTCATGAAGTCATTAATTTGCACAGATGTCATTCTTTTTTTTAGAAAAGAGTTTTCTTCATTTACCCTTTGCAACTCCTTTTCCAGTTGCTCAATTCTATTTTTGTAGGAGTTTTTCATTTGCCCAAGCGTAGTTTTGAGAGAATTATTTTAGTTTTGCATTTGCCCAATCGAGGATCTGAGAGAATTATTCTCATTTTGTATTCATCCAAAGATTTGTTTTCTTGTTGTGAGATGTTAATTTTCTCTTGAGTTTCTTTTCCCAATTTTTCCAATTAATTTTTAAACTCCTCCCTGGTTTTTTAAGGAAGTATTTCTGGGCTGGAGACCAATTCATATTTCCCTCAGAAGTCCTAGATCTCTCTGGGTTAGAATCTATTTCTAAGTATTTCTCCATGGGTCCCCCTTCCATTGACCTTTCTTCATTTTCTTAGGATCTTGGGTTAGTGGGCAGAAGGGGGGGGCTGGCTGTCAGAAGTATTTTTATTTTGAAAACCCTAGAGGCTTTGTTCACTTGGCTTAATAATTCCAAGGGCCAGCCAGTTAGGGGCACTGGTTTCTTTCTCTGAAGTATTTGAAGCCCTCAGCATAGTCTGAGTTGACTGGGGAAAGGTGATAATCTACCTTTCTGCTGAGTCAACTCTGTTGCCCACACCTGAGTCTGAGGGGGTGGGGGAGGATTGTTTACCCTTTGTTCTGAGAAGAAGACATCTTTTCCCCTGTTAGAATATAAATCCTTTAAGTGCAAAAAAAACTTGGTTTTAACTTTATATTTCCAGTTCGTTACTCTCAAGGCTTTGGAAATTGTACAATAGGAACTCAACAAAGCTTTATTGAATTTCATTACAATTGAAGTGAAAATAGTAAATAGATCTGGAAAACTCAGGGATCCTATCTATAATGGTTAAACAGGTTTGAGGGAATTTTATTTATTTATTTAAAATATTTTTTAATTCCATGTAAAACAGTTTTTTACATCCTTTTTTTTAGGTTTTTGTATGGCAAATAGGGTTAAGTGGCTTGCCCAAGGCAGCACAGCTAGGTAATTATTAAGTGTCTGAGGCCGGATTTGAACCCAGGTACTTCTGACTCCAGGGCCGGTGCTTTATCCACTTTGACACCTAGCTGCCCCTAAAACAGTTTTTTACATCCTTTTGAAAAAATTTTGAGTTCTAAATTCTCTCTCTTCCTTCCTCTGGTCTTCATATTGAATCACTATTCATTGATCACTACCACTTAGTAGATTGTTTATTATATACTTGCCATAATCTATCTGGAAAGTCTTCCTACTTATTGATTCAGAAAGAATGAGGTATCTTCCTTCTAGTTCCCATTTACTTTAAAGGAAACAGGAATATAACAATCTAAATGTCTTGTTTCCCACTGTTTTACTCTGCTTTGAATATGTGTAAGTCAGTGAAAAGTTAGCTCTAGGGAAAGAGGAATCTACTATGTCAGTAAAAACAGGCAAGGGGTGAGCAAGCCTTCAATATGTCATGTATTTCAGCTGAGCTGCTAAGCTGTAAGCATCAACCTGAAATCACTGAAGTATGAAACTATAGGGTTTGAAAGACAAAAACACAAGTAGAATTCAAAATGAATTTAAAAACCCTACTAACATTGCTTCATAGTGCGCCATGTTGTGTATAACATACCATCTCCCTCATTGAAAATATTATTTAACCAACAAGGACATGCCATTTTGTGATATGATCCCTGGGTCATATTATTGGACAGGAAACTATTAGATGTATCCACTATAGGAAGCGCAAGGGGAAGAGTAAAATAAATTTGCTCTTTTATTTCAAAATCATGGCGATCCTCAGGTGGTAGAGACAAGACCAGTAAAAGACTTTGCTTATCACCCAAAGACTGGATAATGACTTGTCAGGTGTTGTAGAGAAGATTTGTTTTACAACAGGTTGGCATTAGAAGTCCTTTCCAGTAATTTGATTATGATTTAATATTTTGTTTTATGGGTTTTTTTGGTTCACTTTTTCAAGTCCCTATATGAATAAGTACAAAAATGAATGAAACACATCTTTAGGTAACACTCTATAAGTAGTTAAATAGTTCTGACTCAAATCCATTATTTAAAACCTTTTGATTCAAGTATACATCTCTGGCAACTTGCCAAAACACTATTCCATGAACCAGTCCTCCTGATCACACCAGTGTCTTTTAATAAATTTATCTGGTGATCCTAATCTTTTGTCCAATGACTGGTTACTACATAAATTGTTTTTATATTGGATGTGCCAATAAGCCTGCATGTTTCTAATAAGACTTTATTTAAGAATGAACAGCAGATCACTTATAAACTTAAAAAGTTAACATGGGATGTCCCAATTCATATTGTAGCATGGAGAAAGTCTTAAGAGAATATAAGAGTTGTCATATTAAGATTAAACTTTAACTCTGGCCTCAGAAAACTTAGAACAAGGAATTAGAAATAAACATGAAGGTTGTAAAAAGGCAGACGTAGGTTTAAAGTTAGATTTGATTTAAGGAAAACCTTTCTAATGATTAGAACTATACTAAAATAAATACCTCATCATTTGTGTTCAAAAAAGGCTAGATAAGTTATTGTAGTGAGAGTTCTTATTTTTCTATTAATTAGAGACTAGATCAGAAATATTAAGCACATAGACTACAATATTGCTGAGGACAGCAAAAACTATGTTAAGATGGGATAGGAGGGGGTGGCTAGGTGGTGCAGTGGATAGAGCACTGGCCTTGGAGTCAGGAGTACCTGAGTTCAAATCTGGCCTCAGACACTTAATAATTACCTAACCTAGCTGTGTGGCCTTGGGCAAGTCACTTAACCCCATTGCCTTGGGGGAAAAAAGAAGATGGGATAGGCTAGATGGTCCAATTGATAGAGCACTGGCCCTGGATTCAGGGAGTCCTGAGTTCAAATACAATCTCAGACATTTATAATTGCCTAGCTGTGTGACCTTGGATGTCACTTAATCCCATTGCCTTAAATAAATAAAATTTAATATATATATATATATATATATATATATATATTTATATATATATATATACATACATATTAAATTGTAATGAGAAAATATTTATCAAAATAAATACAAATCCAAAAAACATAGTGTTAATATGTTTATTTCCACATTAATATGCAGTCTGCATTATTTAGTAGCTCTCTTTCTTTTTGAATTTGACATAATTGGACCAAATAGTCTCTAAATGGTGGATATTATAGTATGTTCATTTTAGGATCCTAAAGGCCACAGGTGTAGTGTATATTAAGGGAATGTGGCTATATATTACAAACTACTATCCCAATGCCTGCAGTAATCTACTTAAAATTTAAATGTAAAATAGAGCTCATTCAAGGGAAGTCATTGGATGGTTCCAATATATGGTTCCTATAAAAAGCAAAATTAAAATATATAATTAGAAAAATTTTCAATAATTACATGTTTATTTCTGGTAGAAAATTTTGCAATATAAGTATAATACTCTAGGCTATTGATTCTACTTACAAAACTGTGATATCTCTGGACAATGAACTAATAGTGAAGGTGAGAAATAAAATTTCAATGTTTTCATAAATATATCAAAAGTTTTAGTTTTGAAAGAAGGGTGGGAACCAATTTTATTATATTTTTCAGTTGCCATAAATTTTCAAGAATTCAACAAAATTTTAGATTAAATTTTAGATTAAAATATTCAGTTAATAAGTATACTAATATATATATATATATATATATATATATATATCCATACATTCATCTAGATACTAGAGATACAAAGACAAAAATAAAACTATCTATCATCAAAGAGCCTATAGTCAGTCAATAAATATTTCTTAAGCATCTACTAGGGACTGATCACTGTGCTAAGATAAACTCTGTATTCCATAGCAACACTGTATGTGGTTGCCACTTTTAAATAGGAACCTATTATCTCTTTAAGATATTTTGTGTTCATTAAATCTGATAAACTACAATCAGGTCTTCAACATTTAAGCCCTAAGCCCTTTACTGATAAAAATCTTCACTTAAAAAACATTATGATATAAACACAGGAAGGAAATGAAAGGAAATTGATCAATCAGGAAACATTTATTATGCACATCTCGTGGCAATCAAAGACAAAAAATGAAATATGAAACCATTAATATTACACTCCTCTATCTCTTAGCCCAGATTTCTGGATCTTTTCCAGTTGAATTAAAAAAAATATTTCTGAGGAGATTCAGAGTCCATGGGAATTAAACCTGGAAGATAACTTAGAAAACTGTAGTCTATTTTCCTCATGGAATAAAAGACTTAGAGAGGTTAAGAGCCTTACTTAATATCTGTGAGGTCTCTAGAGCTAGCTTCACTCTACCACAGTGATCCTAATTTTAGTGTAGTTTTCATTTTTAAAAGGATGATGATAGGGAAATTGAAGTTCCCTTTGAGTGATCTTATTCAGAATGAAGTACATATGAAATCATGATAGAATTCCCAATTTATTTTATATCAAAGATTTATATAAATTTTTCCAGAACAGACCCTTCCCAGTGTGGTTCACCCTTTAATTTAGAAAGCAGTGAATACAAATAGTCACTGACACATGAGGATAAGTGTTTATGTGTTCCTTTATGTTCCTCCAAAGACCCTTAACATTGTGTGACTCACTCTACAACTACTGTTGAGCAATAGCTCTTCTAAAATAACAAGGATTAAAGTGTACATTTTGCTCCCTGATACTTCCACTCTACTTGGAATTCCACCTCCCATGTTATAAAGAGGAAATCTATTACCCTGCACTGCTTGCTTAAATGAAAGATAAATTTTTCTTCCAGATAGGACAGATCAGTGAGGCTCATAAAATATTAATGATGAAAGCTTTGGGAATTAGATGTATCCCTGACCATAGGTTTCTCTTGACAGTGGAGCTCTGTCAGGGTAAGCTATTTCTTTCATATGATCCCCATCAAAGAAGGATGTAAAGGCTAAAGAATACGTCACTTCAGATTCTAATGGATATAGGTATTTACAAAAGGTAAAGATTATTTTTAAAATTCCTTGTTTGGGTATTTCCTTACTGCCTAACATTTTATTCTTGGTTGAACTGGGATGAATTCTCTAAACTGCTCATATAACCGATTGCACGGGGCTTACTATTAGGAAGACACGTGTTGGTTATTGTTCATACTCTCATACTGTCAAAAAAATAATGGGTATTCAGGTGATTTAATGGATTTGTCAAGGAAGTTTCTAATGAATTCTAATTCTAATCCTTTTCTAATGAAGTTTCTATGTTTTCATGTGTTTTACATTTAAGATTAATGATATAATATGTTTAGATGCCACAGAAAAGTCATATTCGATAACACATGTAATTTTAACTTGGTAAAATTGATGTTTTATTGTGAGTCTTGTAAAAATGACAGATGCATAAGATATCTTTGAGATTTGTTTTCCACTTGCTGAACTGTCATTCAGTGATCACTGGCACTTGGAAAATTTTTAGCATATTTCTTTGTGTAAATCAGAAAGTAGAATCTAGAACTAGAAAGATAAGCTACCACTTGTACATTATCATCTACCAGCAGCATCATTTTGGACTCTTTTCATTCTATGGAGTGACACTACATTTTGGGATTGTGTATCTGTATATTCACTAATTTACAAAAATCATTTGCAAGAAGTTACTCTGAAGCTTTTGGTAAAGTTTTATAAAATTGTGTCAGGGTAATTGTAGTTGGGCTAACTTTTTAAAAAATGTATGATTAAAGTAGTGAAGTAATAAACCCAGCACCTCAAAATTATTCTTTTCATTTATAATCCAGTCAGGAGATAGATTTTCCAACATCAAATTCTTTTAAAAAGGAGGAAACGTACCAGTTGTTATCCTGTTTCAATTAGTGATAATCTAAACTAAGCCAATAAACTTCTCTAAAGGGAGTTAAAAGTTCCTAATACAAGGATAGTACATTTGTTTTTCCTTTTCAAATCTCCAACAGATGGCAGAGTACTCACTACTAAAAAGAAATGATTTTAGAATTCTATAGGATCTCAGAGAACACGAGGAAACCAACATTTTATAGTGTCGGAAACTGGGACATATGGAACCCAAGTGATTTTCCAAGGTCATATAGACAGTAAGAAATCTGTCACAGACAGTATATGAACCCAGCTCCTTTGAGTTTAGATCTAGAGTTCTTTAAATCATTCCATAATGAATCACTTAGTGTTGAATCAATTTTTACTGAATGAAATTAATGTATTAGGATTTTGGTTCATTATTCAAAAATAGACCTACACACACACACACACACACACACACACACACACACACGCACACACACATACACACTCATAAAATTGATCATATGTTCCTCTGCCAAAGCAATGTTTCTTATAATCAAATGTAGGATATTTTTCACATAGGAAACCTATATTTTAGGTGAAAATAATTTCTATCATAATTTTTCTTGAATATGGAACATAAGGGTTTTGTGCCTAAGTGGCATGATTCCTTTTTTCTGGATATCTTATGTGTACCCTTGTGATAATATCTATAACTGGTATACAGACTTAAATTTGATTTTAAATGTTATCACAAAGACAATCTAATCCAGTCTTATAAGTTTTGCAGTTCAAAAATATGAAACTGGCAAGATTATGTTTCGAATTGTAATAAGCTTAGCAACTATGATTTGAACCCACAACCTCTGACTCCAGAGGAGTGTAGCTTTATTCTAACTGCTGAATGTTAGTATGTAATGCATACACTTAAAGGAAACCATGATAAACATAGAGATAAGGATAATACAAGATAGTGATTCATAGTGGAATAGAATAGCAAATAGAGGAAAATTCCAGACATGATGATCTAAAAATATTTGAATAGGGAAAAAAAAAAAACTTTCACCTGAGGGCATCAGGGAAGAACTGGAAAATGAGTTGAGCTCTGAATGAAGAATTGGAGACAACAAGGACAGAGTACATTGCAGGCATTTGGGGTGCCCTATAAAGTTCCAGAACACTTGGTATTTGGATTTTTATTTGAGAAATAGACTGTGAAGAGTGCCTAATTTGAAATGAGGATGGAAAGTTGTTAGACCTCAGGCTATGTCACTTCCCCATCAGAGCTTCTCCTTTGGGCTTAGCCTGGCAACATAATTAAAATAGAGGAACTTTTGTTCAAAGGAGGGGAAATAAAAACAGAAAAAAGAAGAATTTGAATGAAAAAGCCTATCTGAAGAGGGGTGGGGGCGCAACTAGGGAAGAGTGAAAACCAGAAAAAGAGTCATCCTCAGAATAACTGGATAATTCAGATTTGATTATAATATAAAAAGATTGGTGGTATCATCATCTTCATTTTTATAGATAAGAAAACTGAGGCAAATAGATTCTCATTGAGAGTCATACTGTGCTTTATCCATTATAGACTGATTAATTGCAAAGACTTAGACAAGTTGCCCTCATTTCTCTGGGTTCATTATTTACAAAATATAGCTAACACACAGCCCAAAGCCCTCATTCTGTCTTCAAAACACACAAATGCAGCCTGAACAAGATTAAACTATAATTGGGAAATATTTAATAAAACAAATTAAAATATAATAAAACAAAGATGACAATATATTTTAAAATTGCTATTATGCTGTAGGACTCGATATGTAAGGCTATTGGTGTCTATGGGAGATTAAACTTGGACCTAGGTCTTCCCAATTCCAAGTTTAGTTCTCTTTCTCAATGGTTCCTTTCTCAAAATTATATTTTCAAATGTGCAAAATAAACTATATAAAATTACAAAGGTAATCAATTATTTTGAAACAAAATTACCAAAATGTTAAAAATTAAAAGTTCACTGGCTCTAGTTTAGAAAATCCAAACTATTCATATCCCTTATTGCCTCTCAATATCTTTAATTAATCACTTTTAATTTAACATGTTTATATTAGTATGCCACACCATTCTGTTTTAAATTTACTCTTTCAGATCACCTTCAAGCAAAGAGATTCATGCTATAAAAATGCAAAAAACATTTCTACAATTCAAAAAAAAGTTTCATATTCCCAAACAATAATAGCTTCAATGAAATTTAACAGCTATTAATGAATTCCTGTTATGTATTTATCAGTGTAGTATATGATTATTTTAATATAAAAATGTGCTTTTCAGAAAAATGCCAGTTGAGGAAAGGGAATATTTACACTTATAATGTGATTAATGTGATTTTTAAAGAATCTTAACAATTTCTATTAATTGGATGAGAAGATTAAAAGTTTCTTTTGTTGTTGCTATTCAGTCAATTCAGTCATGTCTGACTCTCCTTGAACCTATCTGATTATTTTCCTGGCAAAAATACTGGAGTGGGTTGCTATTTCCTTCTCCAGTTCATTTCTCAGCCGTGGAAACTGAGGCAAACATGGTTAAGTGACTTCCCCAAGTTCATACAGCTATAAACATCTAAAGTTGAATTTGAACTCTGGTTTTCCTCACTGCAGTCCCGGTGCTCTATTTATTGTGCTACCCTTTCCCACTCCCCACCCCCAAAACATCTAGGGAGAGAAGGAGAATCGAAGGTAGGACCATGTAGAGATGAGAGAACGTAGGCTCATGTTCCAGGTTGGTTACTCACTACTCCCCCAGTTAGAATATATGATAAAAAAACATTGGCCTTTTTTTCCTTCTTCTTCTATGACCAGCACCTTAGTATCTGGCACATGGTGCTTAATTAATGCTTATCATAATTTTTAATATTAATAATATTTAAAAACAGCTAATATCTATATTGGGCTTTCTATGTGCAGGACATCAGGCTAGGAATTTACAATTATCTCATTTGATTCTCACACCAACTATGGGAAATACTATTATGATGGGGATAACCCCATTTTACAGAAGAAGAAACTGAGGCTAATAGAGGTAAAATGGCTTGATAAGGCTCACAGCTTCCTGAATCTAGACTTGGTGCTCTGTAAATTGTAGATTGATTAAATGTTTAACTTTGGACAAGTCAAATAGCTTTGCTAGTCCCTAATTTGCTCACACGTGTCAAACATATGGGCCACATATTTCTTGTATAATTACCTGAACTAAATTAAATGTGATTGGAAAATATTTAACAAAATGAATAAAAATATAGTAAAACATAGATAACTTTATATTTTCAAACTACATTACTATGCTGCCCGCAGGGATTACTGGTACCTTTTGGATTTGAGTTTGAGACCATGGAATTTGATGACTTCTTCTAGCTATTAATCTATCTTCCTATAAGTTTTCTGGCTCTTCTTTCATGTATGGGAATAGAGGATTAAAATAATTAGAATTTAGTCAGGGGAAAACCAGGAAGATGTCACTTAAAAGATGCTGCCCTATTTTTCAGTGGGGTAGAGTAATAAAACCTCAACCTCCAATTAGAATGGGATATCCCAAGAGGCACTGTAGGAAGATATGTATACATATGGCAGTGAGAGAGTGTAGAACTAAGGAGGTAGAGGGAATATTTTATTCATGGATTCATGAGAATGTGTAGGAGGAATTATGCCAAAATTGATGACAACACAAAAACTCCCATTGTGACTTCGGGTCCTGAATAATCTGCATATGGCATGACTTGCTATTATTATGTCCATTATATCTATCGTTCATCCTGTAAACGGACCTGGAAAAAATCAGAGAAGGGCAACTTCGATGATCACAGCATTGAAGCTCTGTCAATATGAGGAATGAAGACTGATTTCAAGGACTGACTCATCAGTCTTAAAGGACTGAGCTGAGAGGCAATGTGTTTAAAGTAATGAAATTATAAAGGGTATGGTTAAGCTAAGGTTTCCGCTGAATTATTCAGACAATCTCAAAATAGGGTATGTACAGAAGATGCAGAAGATGCCCCTTAAGTTGGGGAGACATCTAAAATGACTTTTTAAAATTTTATGTTATACATAGTACCTTTTACCCTCTCTCCCACAAAGCTGTAAATATCTTTTATGAATCTAATTGTTTTTATTTTATTTCCTCTTTCACAAGTATGAGGTCCTTGAGTTAATGATCTATTTTAATATCTTCCTTTATCTATCCAGGGTCTGACACATAGTATGGTCTGAAGAGATGCTTTTTAAATATTCGTTGAGCATGTGTGTAAATATGTGTGTGTGTGTGTGTGTGTTTATGAGTGCTCATCTTCCATTGTTTTCTCTGTCCTCGTTCCAGGGGGTTCTGTAGAATAGCAGGACCCAACATGTCATCAGGACACTTGCCAAGTATGAACTTTGCCTTGGGCATGTTGGGGAAAACTCCCTAGACTGGGCACTTGTCTAATGGAGGAGAGGAGCTCCATAATGAGGGGAGTGACCTGTGGCCACTATAGCAGAACTTAGCCATGTGAAAATAGCAACATAAACAAGTTGTGACTACTTTCATGATGGGTCTTTGTCATGGAAAATGGGCTTTGACATATTCTAGGCTTCATCAATACTCTCCTTCATGAAATCAGATTACAATTCATTCACACTCATCTGTCCTGTGGATTTTCGTTCATGCCCTTCTATGAATTTGCTACATCAAGGTGGAAAACTTGTAATGATCCTTGACTTTATGGATGTGGAGTATGGATAGATAGATAGATAGATAGATAGATAGATAGATAGATAGATAGATAGATACATAGATAGATACATAGATAGATACATAGATAGATACATAGATAGATACATAGATATAGATAGATACATACATAGATACATAGATACATAGATAGATAGATAGATAGATAGATACATAGATAGATAGATAGATAGATAGATATAGATGTGGAATATGTGGAGTATGATGAGGCAGGGTCTCTAGACCACTTTGTTCAGGATGGTGGTACAGTGGATAGAGCACTGACCTTAGAAAGTTAGGCTGGTGTATAGCATTCCCTCAAATCCAATTCATGTGGCACAGCATCATCTCCTTCTTCAAGAATGAAGGACAAGGGGCGGCTAGGTGGCATAGTGGATAAAGCACTTGCCTTGGAGTCAGGAGTACCTGGGTTCAAATCCGGTCTCAGACACTTAATAATTACCTAGCTGTGTGGCCTTGGGCAAGCCACTTAACCCCATTTGCCTTGAAAAAAAAATCTAAAAAAAAAAAAAAGAATGAAGGACAAATGTTATCAGTTTACTATTTCCTTGTCCAGCTCATTTTACTTAACTTTTACTTAATTCAAGGCAAATTGAGTTAAGTGACTTGCTTGGGTTCACTCGACTAAAACTTATCTAGGACCAGATTTGAACTCATAAAGATGAGTCTTCCTGATTCCAGCCCCTGGTGCTCTATGCACTGCCCCACCTAGCTGTCCCATGTATGGCGTGGATAGTGTTAAAGATCAACTATCCAATTGAACCTGAAACTTCAGAATAAATAAAATATTTCTGAAGTTTTAAAATGGCAGGATCAGGAAAATGAAAATCTTTTCTTTTCTGGGATTGGTTAATTTTGGGGATAAAAAATTTAAGTAAATATTTGAACTCTAGAACAAGTACATAGTATAAACATATGCTCAGAGAAGGCATGTACAGAAAATATTTTTCTCTCACATTTCAATGTCTGGAATGACTATTAAAACCAAATTATTTTATGATATATATATATATATATTATATTTATATATAGAGAGAGATCACACAGGCATATACAATCTCATGATGATAGAAGATTGATCCAGGACTTTCAAATTCACAAAATTGTGCTTTTATGTGAATTTGTTTGTTTATATAATCTCATTTGAACTTTGAAGCAAATATGTCAAAAGAGTATTAAAAACAAATATTCTTAATTTTACTAATGATGAAACTGAGCTTTATAGAAGATATGTGATTTTTCTCATGACTAGACAACTAATAACTGCCAAATGTGATATCCATTATATTCTTTTATTTTTCAGAGGGATTGGACTCAATATATTTGGGAGGGATGGGGACACCTTGAGATTTCTTAATGTTTTGAAAATACTAATGGAGCAAATAGTACATCTGTTAGATATTCCTCCATTTCACTATATGATCAGCAAATTACTTCCCACCCCCTTCCTTGCAAATATAGATATGAGGTTCAATTCTTCATTTGTTTTGTGTTACTGTATTTATAACTATTATGCACCTTTCCATTGCTCTTTAGTGGACCCAATTCTTTCATTCTTCAAATACTGTTAAATATCTTAGAACCTTATAACATCAATTGCAGAATACTAGCATTCATAAATATATATCTTTGTAAAAAAATTAAAGTTTAATGAAAAAAGGAGATTATCAAACTTTCAAAGTGAAGGTATGGAAACATATAGAAAGTAGAGTCAGAAAAGGTATCCCCATAACATATGGGCATACATGATGTAATGCATATTGATATGTATGTATGTATATATAAATATATATGTATGTATGTGTATATATATATAAAACCTAAATCAACTTTTAAAAAATATGCATTTCAGAAATGAAAAAGGAACACATTTAAGCCATGAAAAATCACAAATTAACATTCAATTCAAAATCTGCATTCAACAAAGAAACTAGGCATATGCTGAGTAATAGCACATATTTTCCCATGCTTTCATTGTGTTAAGGCCAGCCATATTCTTTAGTAGTTGGTTTATGCTGCATACAAAGGGGACTGAGTCTGAATCCGGTTTCTGTCACTGATTAGCTTCTGGATAAAAAGCTAGTTGTCATTTGACTGGAATCATTTTTCTTCTCTGTAAAATGAAAAGTTTGAAATAGATCAGATATTTATCTGTGATTCTTTAGATTCTGTGATTTTTCAAATGTCTAATTGTGTTATCAATAATTCACATTTTTATAATTCTGTAAAGTTTCAAAATCATTTCATTTGATCTTCATGACAAATATATGATTTAGTTGATATTATCCCCATTTCACAGATCAGATCATGAATAGAGTTCTGATTAATGGTTTTATATTAGTAGATTTTTAATGATATATCTTGTTTTTATTAAACTTTAATATAATAGGTATCTCTTATCATGAGTTTTCTTTAATGGGAAGGTTAAGATTGATTAAAACCTTTGAATATACACTCACAAAGCAGTGAGAGGGGATGGCTTCTGCCAATTGTACTTGGAGGCTGTGTTTGGTCTTTACAATTTTATAATATTAGTTTAGATTGTTCTGTGGTTATGGTTGTTCATTCCAGTCACATTGTTAGCCATTGTATAAAATAATTTTCCTTGCTTAGTTAATTTTATTTTGAATCAGTTCTTGGAAATCTTTCCATGCTTCTCTGCTTTCATTATGGTCATCATTTCTTATAATACAGTCTGATTCAATTTCATTTTTTTTGTTTCCAGTTCCTTTCTATTTTAAAATTTGTGCCTGTAATTATTTTTCATTGTTAATGCCTTTATAATGTAAAAGGAATAATCTCCTAAATGGTTTAAGCATTTATGATTTATTTTATTTTTTTTTGTCCTTATTTGGGTTTTAGGAAACTCACACAGGGGTAACCCTCTCTTCAAATGTGGATCAACTGGTACTTTATAATTTATAATCTGGGACTCTGAACAGAGAAGAAAATTTGCCCAGCATCACACAGTCAGCATGTAGCATGCAGTGACAAATGTTGAGTCTACATCTTGTTTACTTTGAGGTTAAATCTTTATTATTCACCATACTGTAATTTCCCCTAATATGTGATGAAAAAATATAAAATATACAATATACACTACTCTTTATTTTTATTGTATAGAAAAGTATATTACCAAGAAATACATTGAAGCTATTTTTTAAAACATTTTGGAGTAAAATTTTGAATTTAACAATATAAAGAAAATAGAATTCTTTACCAATAACCAAAGGCATTTTATCCTTCATTCAATTTATTTAGCCTAGTACTTTTGGTTAAATTGAATTCAAAACAGAAAGAAAAATGTATGAAGCCTTAGACTAGATCTTCCTGAGTAAGTATTCCTAATCCAATTTAAAATAATCTTAAAATCCTCAGTCCATGAATTATTTTTTCTGAAATGTGTAGAGTCAGGAAGTTCCTCTCATTTTGTCCATGAGACTGCCATTTTTCCACAAATAGTTATTAGAGCCAATACCATGTCACTGACAGTGTTGGAAACTTTTTTCTATATACAAAAAAAGGTTGAATGATGGCTCTGAGGTTTTGAGCCAGGTCTGCTAAAAGTATGATTTCATAACCATCAGAAATAAAGATGTCAAGAAGAGAATTTGGCTTGGTTCACAGGATCATAGATATATTGATATCTATTGATTAGGTTAAAAGTTTCATTTTATAGAGGAGGACTTCGAAGCTCAAGTGACTTTCCCAAGATCATAAAACTAGTTCTCAGATGTAGGACCTAAACCAGGTCCTTTCTTATTCCAAGTTTCTTACCCCTTCCACTACATTTTTTCCATTTTAATTGCTCAGGGGAGATCTCATTTAAGCTATCTTGCAGGCAACAATACATACAAGTTTTCCAAGAAAGGTACAGGCTAGGGTTAATAAATTTGAAATGCCATTGATGTAGAAGTAATATACAAAGGAATAGAGAACTTTGTTATTGTACAAACGAAAGATAATTTTAGAGAAGACCTTGTTCAAATCACTTGTTGGCACTATCTGCATAACCTTGGGCAAGCCACTTAACATTTCTGTGCCTTAGATTCCTTATCTATTAATAAAAAGATCATAGATCACTATGTTCAGTCAGATTATAATCTGTCCTCTTATGACACTATAATGTGATCGAAACTGTCAAGATAAACACTATTATATAGAGACAGAATAAAGAAAGGCGGTCTCTGTGGAGTGGATGTAGGGAAGAAGGAGAAATAGAATAGAAAAGTAGAAGGAAAGGTGGGATAGAGCGCAGAAATCAAGGGAGAATATCATTGGAAGAAGTTGCAACAGTCCATATGCTTACACTTTGAGGAAAATAACTGAAAAAAGGCAAATATGAAAGTTGGGAAATAATTGGTTACAAAGTTTATGTAGAATTTCCCAACATAAAGTGTTTATTTTCTGTTATATCCTAGACACAGTGATGTTCCCAATTCATAAGAATCATGTGAACTCTCTAGTAAAGAAACTTTTTGCAAAGTCAAGGTGGTCTCATCTTGGATTCCTTAACCTAGCATTCTTACCTACTCTTCTGTACTTTCCATAGACTACTGCACTGCACATATTCTATATACTCCAATGAGTTATTACTTATTGCCTGGTCATCTCCTAAATTTGTATTGTCTTTGAAAATATTATGTGGAGTCAGGAAGTCCCAAGTTCAAATCCAGATTCAAATACTTATTAGCTCTGTAACCCTGGTTACGTCATTTAAAAATTAGTGTGCCTCAATTTCCTCATCTGTAAAAATAAAGTTTAATAGTAATTCCCTCCTAGAGAAGAAAAGGATCATTTATAAAAGATTTCTCTTATACATGAGATATTTATAAAATATTTTGCCAATTTCAAATTATTACAAAAAATGCTAGCTACTAGAATTATTATTTCTCTAAATTAAACATATTCATCATTTTAGTTAACTATTTTGATATATTCTTAAAATAATTTATTTAACCATTCTACATTTGGTGAAGAACTACTTTGCTTTCACTTTTTTGCTACCCTGATACTATAAATGAATACCTTTATTTTCAAGTAAGGAAACTGAAGTTCAGATTTAAAGTGATTTCTCTCAGGCCACAAAAGTATCATTAGCATAAAACTGAACTGAAAAGGATCTTAGAGATCAACAAAGTCAAGCCCTTTATTTTATAGATAAGGAAACTGAGAACCAGAAAGGGAGCTCTATTCGCTACATAATGAAGTCTCTAAGAAAGGATTCTACTATGCAAGCAATAAAAAATATATCATCTCCCTGCCCCATATGATATAAGTATCTAAATGTACCTTCTTTGCATCTTTTTTTTTTCTTGTCTTTCAAATTTCCTACTTGGTGAGACACGTTCCTAGATACATAAACTCTCCTTCCTGAATGCCTTGGTAGTCTCATCCATCTTACTGAGCTATTCAAAAGTCCTTTCAAAAGAAACCATGTAGTTGTTTTTTTAGGCTATCTCTGAGCTATAAAAGGAACCCAAGAATCCTTATTCCCATGGTCTTAACTATCCAACTTAACTATTGTTTCATGCTCCCAAGTCTTGGAGTATTAATGATGCAATAATTTCTGCCCTTAGTTGCTAATTGCAATAGCAAAACATTGAGTGTGAAATGCCCATTTTTGCAGGTTGACTGCTTGGATAAAGCCTAATTTCTCAGAGCTGAGCTTAACATCTTTTTTTTTAGGGTTAAGTGGCTTGCCTAAGGCCACACAGCTAAGTAATTATTAAGTGTCTGAGACCGGATTTGAACCCAGGTACTCCTGACTCCAGGGCTGGTGCTTTATCCACTATGCCACCTAGCTGCCCCTGAGCTTAACATCTTGAGAGGAAAAAATGGAAAGGAAATATTAGACCTTTACTCTATTTAGCCATGGGAAACAGGAATAAACAAAGTCAATGGTATTGACATTGCTTGGCATAACCATTTCCGAATACTCTTGGTTAAATCTGGTTGTTGGCAATTGTCTTGATTGTACCCAGAGATGCTTGGAGGAATATTATCAAAGTCTTAATGTTGATTTATTCATTTTTCTATCATATAGATAGGGAATCACACTTCTGGTTTCACTGGTATGAGTAATTCTCATTGGAGGGAATACTCTATATCAATGTAGTTTGTCAGCTTTGCAGCAATTTATAATCTTGGATATTTGCTTGATGCCAGCAAGATTGTCATATGGTTAGGTTCACCCTACTTACATGGAGTAGAGGTAGGATAGGAAATCAGTTCTTTCTCTGTTAGAAGCAAAGCCTCTATTTGCTTTATCAGGTAAACAAGATAAACGTGGGAAACAACTCCATTTAATTTATAATAATGCATTTTTATCTCAGGTGGTTGATAGGAAGAGATCATCTCCAAATTGAGAGGTAGGCACATTTCCCTAATAGGTTATTTATTTTCATTGGACTGGGAATTATAGAGAGGTTAGACTTAAATAATAAGGCTACGCTGAGCTTTGTTTTTCCTCTAAAATTTTGGAGACATATTTTTTTAGCAAAATAAGGTACAGCAATAGTTTTAAATTATATAATCTTTTTATATTCAAATGAGTTATCCAAGACCACCCCTATGTGGACAAATGCATAGATAATAAACCAAAGGATCTGGGTTTTAATCAAAGAAGCAGTCATCCTAAAGAGCCTTTTTGTGCATTCTAACATATATGTGACAAGAAAATTACAGAGTATGAAGTTTTAACTTCTTTTGTATTATTTACAAGGACATTTTCTTTCCATTTAGCCTTTATTCTCTAATAAACTTGGGTTTATCAGTATAGAATTATCATTCTCTTAACAAATTTCTAGTCATTTGTAAATAGATATGTGTACATATGCATATTTATCCATATGTGTATCTCTATCCATATGTCTATATGCACAGGCGATAATAGCTATTTAGAAGAGAATAAAGAAGAGAGAAGAAACAGAAAGAGGGCATCATGGTTCATTGAACCTAGTCAGGAAGATTTGGATTTAAATCTGATCTCAGATACTAGCAGTATTAACCTGGGAAAGTTACTTTATGTTATGTGTCTCAGTTTCCTCAACTATAAAATGAGGAAACTCATAGTACTTAGCTAAGTGTTGCTGTGAGAAACAAATATGCAAATGTTTGCAAGCTCTTAAAACAGGGCTTGGTAAATAAATACTTGAAGGGTAGGGAGAGAGAGAAAATAAAGTTAACTGAAGTTATAGAGTAAGAGAATCTTAATTCCATTCTCCCCCATGTTACTTGATACCTTGAGCAAATTACTTGCTCTGTCTAATCCTCAGTTTCTTCATCTTTAAAATAAGAAATCAGCCTTATAGGAGCTGGAACCTCAAGCAAAAATTGATGAGACAGTAATATATTTGATAATAATTAGATTTATGAAGAATAGCAGGACTTGAACATTTTGCTTCAAAGAACTCTAAAAAACAACCAAAAGCTCCTTCTTAGAGATATTAAAGATCTTGCCTGTCTTCATATAATTATTCAGAATTAAAGCCAAAATTCCCCTTCTAATTTCATTACTTTTTCCATAATTTCCTGCCCAGTTAAAGCTTCCAGATCAATATTGTAAAAGCAGACAGACCTATATATTTAATGATTCAATTAATTTATCAATCTAACAATTTCTGTATCTTTGTGGGGAAAAAATGGAATAGAGCATGATTTTCATCTCCTAGGTAGAGAAAATAAGGTTGAAAATAACTTCTTGGTATTCCTTGTAAAGATAATAATGTGCTAATAAAATTAGAAAAAGGAAACCATAATGTTTTATTAAACTAAAATAAATAATTCCTATAAAATACAACCTATAAATCAGAACACAAATTAATTTGAAATATTTTTATTTTGTAGGTGAGCAAAAGTAGAAATCAATAATGGATCCTTTAGGGTGAAGTAGCAAAGCAGGTGGTAATATTACTTCTTCTTATGTGTTTAACACTGAAAATTAGGTCATTTTCCAATGTCTCATCATTTGACCCTGGTATGAAAACATGACTAGTTCAAAGACTCTCAGATTCAAGGTCCTGGGCTATCTGAATCAGAGTCTGAAGAAAAATGACAGTCAGTGGTTTCATTTACTTAGCATTGCTGCCTCCTCTCCCTTCCTTAGATTTCCTTGATGCTTCAGCTATGCTGACTTTAAATATTCTTGAGAATTTCAATCTTCATTGCTCTGATTTTATTCATTTTAAAAATAAAAGATGCAAGAATAGATCACCTATGACACTACATCCATGATCCAATATATGGAAGTTTCCATTATGCCATGATATTTTTTCCATAATAGGCAAAAAATTCTTGGATGTGATTTGATAGGTAGTGTTAAACTAAGTGAAGAAGGTGACTAAAATAATCAAATAGAATTTTCTGTCTTTCATTAATTCTAAAAATAGGTAGATTGAGTAATTTATGACATGATTCTGAAGTACTGGTGTGCTATAAGACAAGACTAGGACTGACTGGGATTGGGGAGGTCAGAAAAACATGGCAAGACCTATATGATTTAATGTAAAAGTGAGAACCAGAAAATCATTTTAGTGGTTCTTTTTTGCAACATAGCTAATGATTTCACATGTACAGTTGATATATTACTTGCTTCTCAGAAGGGAAGGTAGAGGAGAGATAGAACTCATAATTTTTAAAAAAGAAAGGAATGTTAAAAATTAAATATTTTTAAAAGTAAAAGAAAGAAACAACAATCCATTTGATGAACAAGATGGTAGTGTTCTAAACGTGTTATAATTTTTCAGTGCATGCATGTTTGATTTTGAATATGCATGGATTCTTTAATTGTTATATTTGTGGGCCTGAAGTGGGATTCCATCTGTGAAGGGGATTTCCAGAATAGAATCTCCTTCCCCTGTTGAGGAATAGGAACATATCTGAAACTTATAGTCTTAGACATTTTTCTAAGGATGCTAAGAATTTAAGTGACCTGTCTAAGGTCACCTAGCCAATAAGTATTGGGAGTAAAACATGGAACCATACATTTTTAACTTATTCTATATCTTCCTTCTTATCGTTTACCTCTAATAATAATGACAAATGAAACAAAAAATATGGAAATATGAAATGCTCCAAAGGATAGAAAAGAGATTCTATTTGAATTGGGAACTGATAGTTTTCCTAATATTTACAATAATTAAGTAGTCATTGTCTGACTGGTTTGTTGCTCTTACAAATGAGACCCCAAATGATTGAGACTTTGGCAAAGTTATATAAAGGGTAAAGGGATTTATCTGTAATTCGAAATTGTTTCTTCTGATTTGGATTGTAGAGCTCAGTCAACTACCTGGAAACTATAATGAATGATTGATGTGATGAGTGTGGTAACCCAGCTTTGTTCACTTCTTACATTGGTATTGATTTTAACTTATAATTCTTCCACAGACTAGGTAACTATCTTCTAATCACTTTCCTTAGTTTCCTCACTTGTAAAATGGGAGAGCTGTACTAGATGACCTCTAAGGTCACTTCCATCTCTGAATCTATTATTTTATGATCCTATGAACTTGTAAATGATACGGTGATTGCACCGACTTTGACCAGGTGAGCAGCCATTTCTTTTTTTTTAATAGTCCAGTATGTCAAGAATTTTGGAATCAGAAAATCTGCATGAAAACTCTAGTTCTGTTACTTTTCAATCATTTAACATATATTAAAAATATTTGATTTTAGGAAAGGAAAAGCAAAATAGGGAGCATACAGTCTACTTATAAAGGATAACTTTTTCTACAGCTGTGGAAGAGGGGACTCAGTTTCCTGCAAAAGGAAGGTTGACTGAATTATGGTCCTTTAAAAATGATGCCAGTAAGACAAGAAAAGTTGCCCCCAAAATTCAATGAGCCATTTAGCAAAATATAGCAAGGAAGTATAGGTAATATTGACTAACATGATTCTTTTGAATTAAGAGGCATAGTTAGTCCAATTCTTTGTTTTCTCAGATATAAATAAAGATCAGGTTCAAGTATCCCTGATGAAACTTTATCACACATCCCCAAGAAGATGCTTCACTAGAATTAGGGATATGGTCTCTTCTGTCATCAGAGAGCACTTGCTAAAAGATCCATCGAAATTCAGTTTTCATGAGATTAAAATTAACCCCAAGACACTGTCTATTCTGTAATCATTATGCACTCACAGTTCTCATTAGCATTAATGAGAGTTACATACATTCATCAATGAGAAAAAAACAGACCCTTGGGTCAGAATCTAATTGCAATCTAGTTATCATGTAAAGATTCACATGAAGTGTAAATAAAATGCCATCAATAATGCCAGTTAACATGCTTCGAAATCGGTGGCTTATTCCTTAACAAGAACAGTCTAAAGATAGATGATTGGTTAATTGTATTCAACCTCTTTCTCTCCTTATCCCTTACATATTGGTCAGGGTTTGCAACCACAACCCAGAAGAGCAAAAAATAAGACAAATTTTCATATCCTATGCAGACATTCCCCATTCAAATATTTACTTCTTGGGCCATCCATATATGTATATCTGTAGATATTTAAATGGAAATTTTTTGTTAGCAATTAAAAACCAAGGAATAGACAATAGCTCCATAAATTAAGAAAATTTATGTGAAATAAGCAACAACTTTTTTCTTCAAAAGATGCCTCCATTTAATATACAAAACAGTAAAATAATTTGAACCATTGTCACAATGACTTCTAGTAAAAGTTGATACAACCAAGGGAAATCTCGATATGTAAATGATATTTCATTTCCATCTCAAATTGTCAATAAACATTTATCAAGGAACTGCTAAGTGTTAGGTATACAAGCAAAAGCAAAAACATTGTCCCTGTTCACATACAAGTTTATAAGATCAAAATTATGCAGACATTATTTTGATATAGGAAATATTTAAATACGTGTTAATAACTCCTAAGAATTCAAATTCCATAAGAAAGGAAAGCTAGTTAAAGAGTAAGGTCAATTATCCCTGGTACATTGAAGATACTGAGCAAATGGCAATTGATTTTTTTTTACCCTCAGATTTTAAATAGGAGATTTACTTAAGGATCATCAAGTATCCCTTATTTTATAGATGAGCAAAATGAGGTTCAACGAGGAACAGTAACTTATCAAAGCTCTCATAAGCAGTAAGAAAGAGAACCAGTATTAAACAAAGATTCTCTAACTTTAATTAGTCTTTTTTGAAAATATACTAAATAAGGTAATACATTTTGAGTTGAAAGAGAACTTACAAGTATTTGAGTACATTTCTCTAAGCCTCAGTTTACAGTTGAGAAAATGGAACCTTAGACAAGCTAAGTTATTGGCCCAAGATCACATAAGCAAGTAATTATCTCAGATATAACTTCAACTCCAGATTTCAGGATCAGAAATTGCATATGAATTTAATTTTTTTATTTATTAATTGCATATCCAGTAGATTTTTACAGGAACATGCTATGAAAAACATAACAGAGATCAAAGATGCAGAATTCATATAATATGAATAATATACCATTAGTCTAAAATAAGGAATAAACAAACTGTAGACTAGAAGAAAGAAATTGGATCCAATGATCATCATGAGATTACTAGTCTTATTGTTTATAAGAGAATTTGGGGTCAAATATAAAATTTATAGCTTGTTACCTCAGTTACCTTGTGTAAATCACTTCTAAGTCTCAAGTTCCTAATGTGTAAATGAAGCATTTAGATTATATGACCTCTAAGGTCTTTTTTCTGGGTAGCTAGGTGATTGTGGTCAATAATGTACTGGGCTTGGGATCAGGAATTCATTGAGTTCAAATCTGACCTCAGACAACACCTCCTAGCTGTATGACCCTGGACAAGTCATGAAATCCTCTTTGCCTCATTTACCTCATCTGTAAAATAATCTGAAGAAGGAAATGTCCAACTGCTTTAGTATCTTTGCCAAGAAAATCCCAAAAGGGGTCACAAAGAGTTAGAAATGAATGAAACGCTGAACAGTTCCTTTTCTGACTCTTAATCTGTTACCCTATGTACTTGTCTATTAAAAAAAAGATATAATTAACTTCCTTCACAGTTTTTCATTAATATCTCACCAAATAAGTCAATACTTAAGCAGAATAATTTTAGGCACATTTTCCCTCTTCACTTTAAAAGTCCTTCCTTTCTGGCCTCTTTTATACGAGATAATTTTCCTTCTCCCTTCTCCCAAGGTATTCTTTTTTCTCACTTCTTTATTTTTTTTTTTTGAGATCAGCTTTACATAACTGACTTTCATTCTCTCTGTCTAGGGAGAACTCCTAGCTGCCTTAATAAAGATAAAGATTTTAGGAGTTACATGTATCATCTTCCCATATAGGAATATCAACAATTTGACCTTATTGAGTCCTTATGATTTCTCTTTCATGTTTACCTTTTTATGCTTCTCTTGAGTCTTGTAATTGAATGTTAATTTTTCTATGCAACTCTGGTCTTTTCATCTGAAAAGCTTAAAAGTCCTCCATTTCATTATACTCTTGCTTGTAATCCTAGATTCTTTTGCTTTCTGGAACATGCATCCTAAGTTCTCCTTTTTTTTTTTAACATGGAAGCTGCTAAAACTTGTGTGATCATGACTACGTTGTTATGATATTTAAATGGTGACTTTCTGAATGCTTGCAATATTTTCTCTTTGACCTGAGAGCTCTGGAATTTGCTATATAATATGCCTGGGTGATTTAATTTTAGAATCTCTTAATAGGAAGGGATTGGCGGACTCTTTCAATTTTTCTCACCCTCTGGTTCTAAGATGTTTTCTAACATATTTTATATATTTCATTAAATATTTTTCAATTATGTTTTAAATTGGTTCAAGCTGCCCTTGAGAGTGTTCCCTGCCATATTTTTGACATCTTTGGCCTAGAGCTCTAAGAGGTAAAAGGATTTGTCATAGTCCACACAAATAATATAAAGAAGAAACAGTGCTTAAATACAAATCTTCTGGGTTCTAAGGTCTGAATGATAATCAATTTTGACACAATGTCTAGTACAGCCTATCTCAAGAAAAGAGAAGCTCTCAAGAACTAGAGGTACCTCTTTCCATTTTGAGCAGTTTTTTTCCTTTCCTTTTTTGACTTGATATTCCCAGTGGTTGACATGTTGTTGGCACTTATGAAATGATTGTTAGCTGAATTTGCATGACCTGGGTCAGAAGCTGGGTTATGGAGTGAAGAGAATTCTGAATTTAAAATTCCATATATGAGAAGATATCCATATAAAGAGAAAATTTTCACAGTGTTGGTGGATCTTTTCTGAATTATTTAAATAAAGGAAAAGGCAGAGGAAAAAGTGTCTGTCTGAGTTTCAGAGCCGAAATTAATATATAAACTCTAAACTCAGGTAGGCAAGCAAACACTATCAGTGTCCTAAATGTTTTTTTTTAGGTTATTGTTTTTTGTAAGGCAAATGGGGTTAAGTGGCTTGCCCAAGGCCATGGCTAGGTAATTATTAAGTGTCTGAGACCGGATTTGAACCCAGGTACTCCTGACTCCAGGGCCGATGCTTTATCCACTACGCCACCTAGCCACCCCCTAAATGTTTTTCCATGTGCAAATGATAGAAAATTTACATATTACCATTAATAATGTCAGAAGTATCTATTTGACCTATTCCTTGTCATTTGGATTTCAAAATAAGCAATGAAATATATGCATACATACTACATTCATGCACACATATATACATATGTATATGTATAAATCTGTGAAGACCGATTTTATTACATATATTATTTATGTATAAGATATGCCACATAAATTAAATATTAAATATGTACATATGTACAGACACACATTCTTATAGATACCTATAGAGGGATATATAAACATGAATTAATAAATCAAGATACCTCTCAAGCAGTTAAATAAACTGAAATATCAATCAATTGATTTCATAAACTTTTCTAAAGAAAATGTGTTACAATGGCAATCATGAATTATTATATTCAATTGCATTCAAATATAGCTGAAAATGTGACTTCTGATGAGTTAATCTGAGATCAATTTCTACTTCAGACAGTTACTAGCTGGCAAGTCACTTGACTTCTGTCTGCCTCCGTTTCTTCTACTATCAAATGGAGATAGTAATAGCATCTACTTCTGAGGATTGTTGTGAAGGTCAAATGAGAAAATATGTATACATCCATAAAGTGCTACTGAAATGCTAACTTCACAGCTGATGTATCGATTATGTTTCAGGCACTCTGCTAGCTCTAGGGGAAACAAAGGCAGTAGACAAAGTCACCTGTCCTCAAAAATATTATAGATTATTAATAAGCAATTTGGTGACCCACTGGTTCAAGTTCTGGGCTTAGAGTAAAGAAGAATTTAGTTCAAATACTGTCTCAGACATTTCTGATCAATATGACCTGAGACAAATTGCTTCAACCCTGTCTAACTTAGTTTCCTCCTTGCAAAATGGACATAGAAAAATAACACCCATTTCCAAGGATTGTTGTAAGCAAATAAGATTAGCATTTGCAAAGTGCTTTGCACACCTTAAATATGGTGTGATAAATACTAAATTTTGGCATTATTTCTATTAATTATTAAGGAAGATATAAGAAAAATTAAATATATGCATACATTTAAATAAATTTAAGTAAGGAATGGAAGGCATTAGCAGTTGCAGAGATCTAGAAAGTCATCCTGTTGAATATAATATTTAACTGAAATATCAAGGAAGTGAAATATTATGGTCAGGAAGGATTGCATCCAAGGTTTGGGGAATACGATAAGTGCAATGGTGTAAAGATCCAAGATTGACTTTTACATATGAGGAACAGAAAGAAGGTCAATATAGATTGTGGTAAAAGGTGGTAAATGGTTTTGATTTCAATTCAAGAAGTATTAAGGGACAATGAATGCTTTAGATTGGAGGGAGTGACCCATTGAGACCTGCACTTGTGGAAAACGACATCTGCAGCTATATCTGAATGCAAAGGAATAATACTGTGTCATAAGAAAAAATAAATGAGAATTTAGAAAAACATAAATCGAAACAAAGCAAAGAAAGCCTAAAAACACATTACACAGAACAACTATAATAGTATAAAGGAAAATAAAGTTAAAGAATATCAGGACTCACATTAATATTATAACTAGAGCATTAATTGTGAAACATTCCCATTCTCTTAATAGAAAAGTCATAGGATGTGGACACGGCATGGTGTAGAGTCACGATCACTTTGTAAGTTTGTTTTGCTTATCTGTTTCTCTTTTTTTTACAAGGAAAGGTTTTGGCTTGAGGGGTGGAGAGTATTTGAAAAGCATCAATAAAACATTTCTAAGTGCTTGTCTCAACTCTGATCATTCATGCCTGAAATTAAAGGATCCATTCTTTTTCACTGCAGAACAAGTGTATAATATGGGATTTAGGCTAAGTCAAAAATGATTAGATGTTAGTTTAACCAACAGAGCAGAAGAGTAAAGCAAACAAATCAAAAGCTTAAAAACAAAAATAGAACAAGAATGGGATGATCAAAAAATACCAAAAAAAATGGAGCTATTCAAATCATTGAGGTGTGATTTTTACCCATCCTAGGATGCTTAAGAATTTGACATTTGTTTTACTAATGGAAAGCCTTTCTTTTTTGAGGTGATGTAGAGAATACAAGAGGAAAAATAAAAGAAAATTTTTAAAGACTTGGGAACTAATACAACTTAAAATTAAATAAGGACTTATAGTAGGCAGCAAGGATATACTTGACAGTCTAGCATA
The DNA here is from genome assembly GCF_037893015.1 of Macrotis lagotis. NCBI lineage: Eukaryota > Metazoa > Chordata > Mammalia > Peramelemorphia > Peramelidae > Macrotis > Macrotis lagotis. The sequence goes on along the minus strand of NC_133659.1, from coordinate 302,738,783 downwards.
TAGGAAGCACTTAATAAATACTTTTTGATTTATTTATCTAGGAATATGCTGATAGCCATAGAACCTTTAGTGGCTATATGTGTACCTAAAGCAAGCAGCAAAACTTCTTTCAAATAAACTTGATAATGAATAATATAAGAAGAATGTAAAAATTAAGAAACAATTTGAACTGGAAAGAGGGTTATTTACAGTATTGACTTTACAAGAGATATAGTGTTAGATTTTTGAAAACCTTTAAAACTCCTTGTCTTGGAACAAACTTCTAGCGGACTCTGTTAAACTTGTCCATGACTGGCATTTATTTTTACCTTGACCACAATGCTCCTATATGACTGTGCATATCTATGGTTTTAATCAAGCAGGGCAGCAACCACTCATATTCATTAGAAAAGTTACTCAGGTAATAAATGACTGATTTTTAAGAGAAAGAATTATTTCCTTTGTATTGAGAACATTGATATTGACTTAGAAATGAGATTAAATATATGCCAATTGAAGACTTTTAAGAGAACCATCTCTTCCTTAGTTGTTTGCTATTTTGCTATTTTTTTCATGAAAAACATCGTGTTTTTGGAAATATGGACTTAATATAATCAAATATATAAAGGGCTATTAAACTGAGAACTGTCAAGATTTAGACCTGGGGAGGGGGGAGATCTAAGATGGCAGTGTAAAAGCAAGAACTCCCACAAGCTCTTTCTCCAAACCACTTCAAATACCTTTAAATCATCATTGCAATCATATTTTACAGAGGCAGATCCCACAAAATGACTGAAACAATTTTTCAGGGTTAGAAAGGACTTGCCATGCATCCCAGGCTGTGCCTGAGTAAACTGGTTCTAGTCATCCAGGAACAGATCATGGGGTGCCTGAGGGCCTGGCAGTAGTGGTGGTTTCCAGAACTCTCAACGAAGGATTGTCAAGGATAATTGGGAAGGTTGTCAGGAAAAATGCTTCTGAACCAGAGTGAGAATACTACCCAGTACAGACCCAGTCCCAGGAGATCAGGAGCAGGCTTGGGGAGCCACCTGGTAGCTACTTCCAGAAGATGGTAAGGGGGTCATGGAAGATTGAAGAGGTCTCATTGCTATCCCTGAGGCAGGATTCTATTGCTTTGTCTATATTCAGATCTGGGTCACAATCTGGGACCCCAGGCTCAGGAAAAAGCATAACAAAGTTTACTACAATAGTGGTGTAGGAACCCTCCTCGTGATTCCAGGTCAGAGAGAAGTGCTTGTGGTTCACAGACCAGGGCCCAGACCAGGAGAACATTCAAAGCCTGTCATAAAATCTTGGAGGAATTGAGAATTTGCAGGTCCCCTGGGGGGGGGGTATCGTAAAGTGTCTCCTCCACCCTGGCAAAGTCCTACCTTAACAAAGAGTTAAAAATCAAGTCATGGGCTAGGGAAATGTGTAAACAACAGAAGAAAATAATCCGATCAGAGTCAATTACTTTTGTCCTAAAGAGGATCAAAATATACACTTGGAAGAAAACAAAGTCAAAATTTCTGCTTTTCAAGCCTCCAAAAAATAGGAATTGATCTCAGGCTATGGGAGCCCAAAAATATCTTGAAAATCAAGTAAGGTGGTAAAGGAAAAATTGGAAAGAGAAATGAGGGCAATGCAGGAAAATCATGAAAATCATGTAAATAACATGAGCAGCTTGAAGGAAATACAAAAATATTACTGAAGAGAATAACAGCTTCAAAAACAGGATAAAATGGAAAAAAACAGTCCAAAAGGTCATGGAGGAGAAATATGCCTTACAAAGCAGAACTGACCAAAGGGAAAAGGAGATACAAAATCCCTGAAGAAAATAATTCCTTCAAATGTGGAATAGAACTAAGGAAAGTTGATGACTGTGAGAAATTAAGAAACACTAATGCAAAATCAAAAAAAATGAAAAAACTAGAAGAAAATGTGAAATATCTCATTGAAAAAAACTGACCTGGAAAACAGATTAAGAAGAAATAATTTAAAAATTACTAGACTACCTGAAAATCATGACCAATGACTTTCCAAAAGTCAAACTAAGCAATGAGTCTAGATGTCATTTTTCAAGAAATTATGCAAGAAAATTTACTTGATATTTTAGAAACAGAGGGTAAAAATAGAAATGGAAAGAGTCTACTGATCACCTTATGAGTTTTCCTTAAGTAAAGGAGAAAATGTTGAAAGTAGCTAGAAAGAAATATTTCAAATATTGTGGAGCTACAATCAGGATAACACATGATTTAGCAGCTTCTATACAGCCTGGAATATGACATTCCAGAAGACAAAAGAGCTTGGATTATAACAAAAAATCAACTATTCCCAAAAATTGAAGATACTCTTTCGGGGGAGAGATGGACATGCAATAAAATAGGGATTTTCAAACCTTCCTGATGAAATAACCAGACCTGAACAGAAAATTTGATCTTCAAATACAAGTCTCAAGGGAAGCACATAAAAAAGTAAACAGAAAAGGCTTATCATAAGGGATTTTGTGATGTTGAAATGCTTATATTCCTGCATAACTCATAGGAACTTTCTCATTGATTAGGACAGTTAGAAGGAGCATATATAGATAAGGAAGAGGTAAAAGTTGAATTTGAAGGTATAATGTATTAAAAGTTAATGGAAGAGAAAGGATTGTAATGGGAGAAGGGGAAATAAAGTCAAATAAAAGCAGCATAGGACAATGGGGAAAAAAGTAAAAAAAAATATTGTTTCTACATGTAGTCAGAGGCCTTGGGCTCCAATTATACTGCTTATTTTAAATCTCTGAGTGTCCATAGACAAGTTACTAAACAACCTCATTTTTAAAATAATTCCCAAGCCTATATGCCTATGATAATTTAATCAGATATAATATATGATAAACTGCTGACTTAGCTCTTCTCTAAATGGGGATGTATTCAACCTTTCTGAAACCTTAAGATTCTCAGTTTCTTCATCTGTAATGTGGGTTGATTGCTCTAGTCTCAGGTCCCTTCCAGCTCTCAGGAAGCTAGGTAGCCAAATGGACGGTGTCAAACTGGAAGTAAGGAAGACATAAGTTTGAATTTTGCCTTAAGACTTACCAACTATGTAACTTAACATGTGGAAAACACTTTGCAAGCTTTAAAGTGTTTTTGACCATTAGTGATTATTATTATTATTAATAATAATAGATCCACACCCTATGTAACAAATGTTATGGGATTAGTCTTCAGTTCAATAGGTATGTTTTAAATACTGAATTATATACTTCTAGAGAGGGGTTAGTCATTGTTTTAAAATGTTTCTATATGGGGCAGCTAGGTGGTGCAGTGGATAAAGCACCGGCCTTGGAGTCAGGAGTACCTGGGTTCAAATGTTGTCTCAGACACCTAATAATTACCTAGCTGTGTGGCCTTGGGCAAGCCACTTAACTCCATTTGCCTTACAAAACCTTAAAAAATAAAATAAAATGTTTCTATAGTTTGCATTAGTATGGTTAATAAGAGAAAAAAACCTTACTTAAAAACTTGGAGATTTGATGTAAAGAAACTTATTCTTTTGTGATCTTTCTACTTTAATTGATTATCTGCATAGGACCATGAATCTGTAAAGTATAGGGTACCCATGGGAAATAATGCAAAATAGATTAGGAGATTAAACATGAGAAAATTGGTTTTCACTGGTGATATTATTAATCTCTTTTTAAAATGAGTTTTTCATTAAAGCTTCTCATTGAGCACTCAGGCCATAGCTTCCCAATCAATAAAAGGATTCATTCCATGGAAAAGAGAAAAAAAGAGGAAGGGGTAGTTAGAAAATGATATACTCAGAACTAGTAATGAATCTAGGTTAATATGCACATTTTTAAAGCTCATTTATTCTTTTCTAGAAAACCCGTTGATGCTCTATTCAAGGAATCTATAACCACAGAAAGAAATTCAAAAAGGGTGAATCTATCCCCATTTAGGGAGGAGTTGTCAGCAGCTTATCTAAGTAAATTATCTTAGGCATATAGGCCTAGGAATTATAAAAAATAAAATTATACTGGTTACTTTGGAAGAAAAGAATATGAAACTTTAAAGAAATTTTTAAAATATGAAATTCACCACTACAAACTTAATGTGGAAAAAAGAGGATAAGATAGAAGGGGGAAAATGAGTATTTGACATAATCAGAAGCAACATGGTGTTTTCAGAGGATAAGGGAGGGAAGAGAAAAATAATTTATTAAGTTCCTACTATGTGCCAGAAACAGGCACATATTTAATCTTCACAACAATACTGTGGGGCATAGGTTATTATCAACACAATTTTATAGTTGAGGAAACCAGAAACTAAATAACTTTCCTAGGCTTTAAAATTTAGAAGTATCTGAGATCACATTTGAACTCAGGTCTTCCTGACTTCAGCCCCAGAATTCCTTTCAGTGGGCTACTTAGTTGCTTCTAATGATTTTTTAATGAAAAATGTTATAAAGTTTAAATGTATTCTACCCTAGTTATTCTATACTGGGAATATTGTTTCTTGGTCTGTACACTATATTTTAGGAAGGACTTGTAGTAAAGTCTTCCAACATCTAAAGGAATGTCATGTGAAAGGGGAATTAGACGTAGAATTTATAATTTTATTGCTTAGTCATTGGGAGTATTAAAAATTCTTTTCCATTGCATTCCATGGCAGGTCACTGCCATTAAAGTACATTATTTTTTTAAGTGTAGAAAGGTCATTGTATGTCAAAATCAGATTAGCATATCACAAGATGGTAATTTTTTTGAAATTATCTAAAAATGCTCTCTTATATCTAATCATCTGTGAAATATGATGTTTTAGGAACTGCCTGCGGGCTGTATCTCCACTATGAAACAAAACTATTAACTTGTTTTCATGTCGTCTCATTGTAAAGAAGACCCTACTTTGAAAAAATTCTTTTCAATGTGTTATAATTAAAGTCTTATGTCTTTTACTTGGTAATGGAAGTTTTTGAGGGCAGTTTCAGATTTCTTAACACAGAGTTGGTGTGGCAGACATGAAGGAGGAAGCAGAAGTAGCACTATCATAATTACAAGGTTATTTTGGGTCGATATTATCTGAGGCGGTATGAAGGAAGGTTTGTAGTTCTAGAGATTGTAAGCTAGGTGCCCAGTTGATAGAGTGAAGGACTTGGCGTCAGAAAGACCTAAGATCACATCCAGTCCCATTGATGCACTAGATGGATGACCTTCATCACATTCTTTAATGTCATTTTACCTCAGTTTACTCATCTATAAAGTGGAAATGATAATCTCACATTATCTGACTAAAGCCCTGAGACTGAAGTCAGGAAGACCTTAGTTCAAACCTAGCCTCAGATACTTACTACTGTGAACTGGACAAGTTACTTCATCTTTCTTGCTTCAGTTTCCTCTTCTGGAAAATGACCTGGAGAAGGAAACAGCAAATCATTTCAGTATCTTTGCCCAAGAAAATCCCAAATGGTGTCATGAAGAATCAGACACACATGAAAATGGCTAAAAAAAGAACATAATAAAATGTAGTTGACTGAATATTTCACAGGATTGCTGGGAGATCAGATGTGTTAACATATGTGAAACAGTTTGTAAATCTTGAAATACTATATAAATGTCAACTCTTGTTGTTGTCATCCATAGCTGATCCTTAGTCAGACTCTAAAAGAATAGGTTAAAGTTAACCAAAAGGTCAATGTGATAGCATTGATAAATCATCTTTGGGACGTCAAGAATTTAGAATTTTATTGCCCTAAATATTTATTATTTTTTATCCTTGGCAACTCACTCATTCAAGAAGCACTTATTAATGCCTGCTGTATCCCAGGAACCACATTAAGTGTTAGGCATATAAGCAATTAAACTGCTAAGAAACTCTAGTTCCTTTAGTATTTTAAAAAAGAGGGGGGCAGGCACTGTTTTTCCTAACTTCAGTTCAATGCTATTTTTCCCCCCTTAGAGAAAGCAAACCTACATGTTGTCGCAGTTTCACATTTTCTATCTATTTGTAAGTCTGAAGTGAAGCATGAAGTGAATCTTTTTGGGGATACTATGTGAATCTTGTGGACTAGTCTATCCACTGTAATTTTCCAGCTCACTACCAGCTAGATGTCCAAATGGATAAGTTTAAGTGGCCTGGAATTTTTCTTTTTCACAGAGGAGCAGTATGACACTTGAGTCCACCAATATCAGTGCAAAACTTAACTTTGATGATTTTTTTTAAAAGCCTTTCATTTCAATGGCTTCTGGAAGCTTTTGCTATGTCGGCATGTTTCCTTCTATTCATCAGAAAGTATTGAACACTGCCCTTAGGGCATCATGTTCAGCCTTCCAAAAAGCAAAGCACAAAAACAAATTGGACAAGCATTAAGAATTGCAAGCCAAGCAATTCAAATGCATAGGAGTTGTACAGCAAACATGTCAGGCAACTGAGCTTTTGGCTGCAAGGATAGATGAGTATCGATGATCAGAGTCCAAGTGAATTTACTGTTTGATGTAGCCAGTGTGGTGTTTGAGAAGGTAACTTCATCTAAGCTTTCTAATTATTGCTACCATATGATCTGTTATATTTTCTAACAGTTCACATAGGGCATTCACATAAATTATAGGATTACAGCAATTTACGGTGTCCAAAAAAAAAGTAAGCACTTAATAAAGATGCATTAGGGGTCAGAAAGGTGATAGTCTAAAATGAAAGGACTGATCATCTGTTATAAGGGTCTCACTTTATAGATGAGAAAACTAAGTTATAGAGTGGAGTGATAAAATAAATTACACAAGGTCTGCTGTCTATTAGTGGCTGAGCCAAGATTTCAAACCAAGATTATTAATTAACATTTAATGGTGGAGTTGGAATTGGAAAAAGAAGATCTCAGCTCAAATTTCAACTCTGCTATCCTGTGTCTACAGAAAAAAATGATTCACCCTCTCTGGTTTTGAGAGACCTCATCTATCAAATGGGGATTGAACAGATGATCTCTAAAGGATAATATAATGAAAAAAACCTTAGGATTCTTTCAGCTAGACCATGGGATCTTTCATGTGTCTCCAACAGGGTTAAAGTATTTCCAATAGTGATACATGAATATGTTTAAACATTTTTATGAATTTAAATAATTCAAGTAATAGAATAATTATGTGTTTTACAGTCCTATCACCCACCCAGTTTTCCCTGTCATCTTTTAAATTATTAGATCTATTAACAAAGAGTATATTCAACATCAGTTAGAAATTTGATCAAAAGAAGAGTGAATGTTGAAGGCAAAAGAGATTCATTTAGAAGAAAATTACTTTCTTGTCTTGTTCATACTCCCCTGCCCTGAGCATGTAAAGTCTTTTAATCTATGGTAGACACTGAACTAACCTGAGCTTTTGTAAAATGGTCTGAGTTTGAATATTTCCAATAATAGAGAACTCTACTTCTCCAGATACTGTTGCGGTGGTGATTGGAAAACCTCCTGCCCCACCTAAAATTCAATGTGATTCAATATGTCTTTATAGTATTACAAAATGAGGTAGGCAGAAGAGATGGAAAGACAAATATAAGATAATTCTTCCTTCTAGGAACTTAACTTCCAAGAAGAGTTATATGATTCATTTAAATTAAATATGTAATTTGTACAAAGTTAAAGTAATTTCAAAAATGAGACAACTGCAGAAATCAAAATTTGTAGAAAAAAGTAATTTCAAAAGCAAGACTGTTAACAATTGCAGCAATTGAAACGCCCCATGTAGAGGTGACCTCTTAAATGTTCCTTGAGAGAAATCAGTTATAAAAGATGGAGAGGAAGGAGGAGTCAATTCCCCACATGGGGACCATTTTTTGCAATGGCATGTAGGTGGGAAATGGAATATTATAGATTTGAAATATCTAGTAATTTACTTTGACAGTAAAAGAAAATGTCAAAAAGGAAGTAATATAAAATTAAATTGAGCTATGGGGGGTGAGGTGGGGGTGCAGGGGAGGAGAATGTTTTAAATTCTAGATAGGAATTTGTTCTTTATCCTAGATATGATTAGGCACTTTAAATCAGATCTATCCTTTAAAAAATTATTTTGGAAACTGTGAGGAAGATTGAATGAAAAGGGAAAGAGACTGAATGCAGGAAAATTTATTTATTATATAAGGTTATTGCTATAATGCCAGCCATATGCCCAAAACAAGACAAAGGTTGCTTTAATTGAGAGAAACAAATTCATATTAGAGAGATTATGGTGGTAGAATTGACAAAATTAGAAAATAGATAGGATTAAGAATAAATCAAAAAAGGGTAATACCTCTTCCATATGAAACCTCTTCTACCTTATTGAAGACATTTCTCATGTGTCCCCTAAACCTTCTCCATTTTTGATCTTAAAAGGATAGAATCACATGTCAAAAACTGATTGCTCCATCAACCATTTCCAGTTCTTTCAACGATTTATCTTATGACATGATTTCAGAGCCTGCAATTCTGATTCCTCCTCCAGATTCACTCTGGCTTGACAATGTCTCATTTAGAGACAGTGCTATATACAGTATTTTAATTGTGGTCTGACAAATTAAAATAATATTTTTCTAGACACTATAATTCTACAAATTCAGCCTAAAATCAGATTAGATTTATAGGCTTCTTTGCAACATTATAGACATATTAAGCATGTGAGTCCATTCAAAATCTCCAAGGTTTTTTTTTTTTGGTATGAAAATCTGTCTCTCCAGGTTAGAAATTTTGAAGGTTTGTATTTTTCCTTTTCTGTTTTGTTTTTTGGTTGTTATATTTCTTTCACCCAAACTACAGGACTTTTTTTGATGCTTGTTAAATTTCCACTTGTTATCAATACTTCAATGTCATGGCAAGTGAGCATATTCCAATGCCGATTCTGTCATATAAAACTATATTGATAATAAATGCTGACTAATTGATTTCCTTATACTGATTAAGTTCATATTATGTGTCAAAAAGTTTGCTAAATGCTGGGGTATAAAGGAAAAAGTAAAATAAGGCTGTGCCCACAAGGAACTTACATTCTGATAGGTGTACATACATGCCAAAATAAAAATACATAAAATGTGATAAAAGAGGGAAATGCACTAGTAATTGGGGGGAGGGAGTGTAGGCAAGGAAATATATATCTCTAAATGTGTAAGTCAGGGGTGGCTAGGTGGCTCAATGGATAGAGCACCGGCCCTGGAGTCCAGAGTACTGCCTCAGACACTTTATAATTACCTAGCTGTGTGGCCTTGGGCAAACCACTTAACCCCATTTTCCTTGCAAAAAGAACACCCTTAAATGTGTAAATCAATAACAGAGTAAAAGAGAACAAGGAATTGAATTCGCAACTAAAAACTAGAACAAATTTTCAAATATTCAATTAAACACAAACGAGAAATTCTGACAATTAAAGGAGAAATTAATAAAGTTGAAAGTAAACAAAGGAAAAGAATGAAGAAATCATTGGTTAATTTGATTTAAAAAAGACAAAGAAAGAAGAGGCAGAGAGGTGGCACAGTGGATGGCACACTGGTTCTAGAGTCAGGAGGACCTCTGAGTTCAAATCTGCCTTCAGATACTTAATAATTTCCTAGTTGTGTGACCGCCCCCCTTGAAAAGACCAAAAAAAAAAGAAAAAAGAAAATCAAATAACAGTGTCAAAAATTAGACAAAAAGAATGCATGGCAAATGAAAATGAAATCAAAGTTATTATTAGGAGTTATTTTGTCCAATTATATGACAAAAAATCAATTGTTTAAGTGAAATGAACATTTGCAATAACATAAGTTTTCTAGGTTAGAAGAAGAGGAAATAGAATACTTACACAATCATATCTTAGAAAAAGAAATATATGCATGTATGAATATAAGTAAAATAAAATTATATTAGCCATTGAAACATAGATGAAAATTTTAATTGACAAGTAAATAATGTAATCCTAAAGAATGAGTGGTTCAAACAAGAAATCATAATCAATAATCCCATTAAAGAGAATAACAATAATGAGAAAAAATTCCAACATTTATTGGATGCAGCCAGAGCATTACTTAGAGGAAAAATTTATCTTTCTAAATGTTTATATCACTGATTCAAGACATAGTACATCAATGTGTAGGGTAGCCAATTTAAAAAAAACACTAGAAAAGGTATAAATTTTAAATCCTCAGGGGTGGAGCCAATATGACTGCATGAAGGCAACATTTCCCAGGAACTCCTTCCCACCAAAACTCCAAAATCCAACAAATTATGACTCTAGCCAAAATTTAGAGGGGCAGAACCCACAGAAAGACTGAGTGATACATGTTCCCAGTCCAAGATAACTTGGAGGTTCCATGAGAACGGTATATTTTACCTAGACCAGGTGTTGGAAAAAGCCCTGGTCACAACATAGCCCCTGAACAGCTTGAAGGATCAGGGAGAGAACTCTGCTACAGCAGAATGAGTGTGGAGTGAGGAGCACGGGCTGCAGAATCTGCAGTGAGAATCTGGAGAAACCAGCCTGTACCCCCAGAACAAAGGCCATAGATGGTAAGGGGGTCAGGGAAGACTGCAGAGATTTCTCTGCTCTCCCTTGGGATAGGACTCTGCTACTTGCCCATGCTCAGATATAGGTTGCAGTTTGGGCTTCCATACTAAGTAGCCAAGCAGGACCCCTCCTTACAGCTCCAGGTCAGAGGCAAGTGTGGGAGTCATCTACATATCAAAATACAGGGAAGAGAGAGCATAAGACCTTGGAGAAGGGAACATCCCAGTGGGATATCTCCCCTTCAAAAAAAACAAACCCTGGAAGGGCTGAAAATTGGTCTTGGGCTGAGGAAATGAATAAACAACAGAAAAAAAGAAGAATCTGACCATGGAGAATTAGTTTAGTCCCAAGGAAGATCAAAACACATACTCAGATGCCAACAAAATCGAAGCTCCCATTTCCAAAACCTCTAAGAGAAATAGAAAATGGGCTCTGACTATGGATGAGCTCAAAAAAAAGACTTAAAAGCAATTAAGGGAGGTGAAGGAAAAATTGGGAGGAGAAATGAGAGCGGTGCAGAAAAATCATGAAAACAAAATAAAAGCTTGGTGAAAGAAATACAAAAAAATACTGAAGAAAATAATATGTTGAAAACCAGTTTAGGCCTAATGGAAAAAAGGAAAAACAAATGGCAAATGAGGAGAAGACTGCCTTAAAAAGCAGAATTGGCCAGCTGGAAAAGGAAATAACAAAGCTCTCTGAAGAAAATAACTCCTTCAAATGCAGAATGGAATTAAAGGAAGTTGATGACTTTGCAAGAAATCAGGAAGAAATAAAACTCTTCCAAAAAAAAGCCAAAAATTAGATGAGTAAAATATCTCATTGGCAAAACAACCAACCTCAAAAAAAAGATCCAGAAGAAATAATTTAAAAATTATTGGGCTACCTGAAAACCATGATCAGGAGAAGAGCCTAGACTTCATATTTCAAGAAATAATAGAGGAAAATTTCCCTGAGATCCTAGAAGCAGAGGGTAAAATAGAAATTGAGGAAATTCACCAGTCACCTCCTGAAAGAGATCCCAAAAGAAAAACTTCCAGGAATATTATAGTCAAATTCCAAAACTCCCAAATCAAAGAGAAAATTCTAAAAGCTGCCAGAAACAAACAATTCAACTACAGAGGCTCCCTAGTCAGGATTACACAGGATCTGGCAGCATCTACATTAAGAGCTCATAGGGATTGGAATATGATATTCCGGAAGGCAAAAGACTTTGGTTTACAACCAAAATTCAACTACACAGCAAAACTGAACATCCTCTTTCAGGGGAAAAGATGGAATTTCAATGAAACAGGAGACTTTCAGACTTTCCCACTGAAACAACCAGAGCTGAACAGAAAGTTTAATCTCCAAGTACAGGATTCTGGTAAACCACAGAGGGAGTGGAAGAGAAGGACTAACTATGAGGAACTTAATGATGTTGAACTGTTTGTATTCCTGCATGGGAAGAAGATTCTGATAACTCATATGAACCTTCTCATTTATTAGGGCAGTTAGAAGGAACATATAAAGACAGGGTACAGGAAGGAGTGGAATATAATGGTATAATATAGTAAAAAGATGGAGTCAATGGGTGATAAAGGAAATTAATGGGAGGAAGGAATAGGAGAAGAAGAAGAAGCTAAGAAGTTTCACGACTCAAGAAAAAGCTTTTTCAATGGAGTGGAAAGGGGGAAGATAAGGGGAAATAAGTGAGCCTTCATTCTCATCAGAAATAGCTTAGAGAGGAAATAACATACACACTTAATAGGGTGAGGAAATTTATCTTACCCTAGAGAAAAATGAGAAGAAAGGGATGGGATAAGGGGGAACTGGGGGAGGCTTGGGGGAAATAGGTGATAGAAGAGAGGGAAGATTGAGGGAGAGGGTACTCAGGTACAAAACACTTTTGGACAGGGCCAGGATGAAAGGAGAGAGAGAATAAAATAAATGAGAGTGGGGAGGAATAGAGTGGAGGTACAGTTAGCAAAAGCAACTGTGAGAAAAATATTGAAGCAACTTCTCTGGTGGACTTATGATAAAGAAAGCAACTTACCCCTGAGACAGAGCCATTGAAATCAGAACACAGACTGAAGTACATTTTTTTTTCTCTCTCTTTCTAACTATTCTTGAGGTTTCTCATTTTCTTGGGGGGGGCTTTATGTTTACTCATATAACAAAATTATTTTAAAAATAGTAATAATAAATTAAAGTTCACTTGCTAAAAAATAAACTAAGAGGAATTGGAATTCAGGGAAGCCTGGAAGGATTTTCATGAATTGATGTTGAGAAAGATGAGCAGAACCAGAAAAAACACTGTACACCCTAAGAGCAACATGGGGGTGATGACCAGTCTTGATGGACTTGCTCATTCCATCCAATGCAACAACCAGGGACAATTTTGGGATATCTGAGATAGAGAATACCACCTATATCCAGAGAAATAATTGTGGAGTTTGAAAAAAAAAAAGACCAAAGACTATTATCGTTTATTTAGGGGGGAAACCCATTATCTTACTATGTAATTCTGCTATCTCTTATACTTTATGTTTCTTCCTTAAGGATATTATTTCTCTCTCATCACATTCAACTTGGATCAGTGTATACCATGGAAAAAATGTAAAGACTAACTAACTGCCTTCTGTGGGGAGGGGGGGAGGTAAGGGAAGGAAGATTAGGGGGAAAAATTGTAAAACTCAAAATAAATAAAATTTAAAAAATTAAATCCCTAAATACCAAAATTGAAAATCCAGAAAACCAAATGAGAGAGTAACAAAAATTGAAGTTTAGACAAACATTAAATTAATAAATAAAATGCGAAGTTGGTTTTTAAGGGGAAACACTAATATTTTTCAAATGAACATTTTTTTAAGAAAAAAGAAAAATTACTGGAACAAAAAATGACAACATCAATTTAAATAGTAATAAAAGGGAAACTGACATAATCATTAGAATCTATTCTGTACAATTGTATGCCAATAAATCTAATATTCATTGTGAAATGGATGAATATTTATAAAAAAATAAATTAGCTGATTTATAGAAGAGGAAATAGAATACCTAGATAACCCTATTCTAGAAAAAGAAATTGAACAAGCCATAAATGAGCTTTCTAAGAAAAATCCCCAGGACCAGATGGGTTATAAATGAACTCTAGCAAACATTTAAGGAACAATTAATTCTATTACAATATAATTGGTAAAAATATAATGTAATTATATAATTCTAATACAATATAAACTTGTTGGAAAAAGAGGCAAAAAAGTCCTCTCAAATTCCTTTTATGTCACACATATGATACTGATTCCTAAATCAAGAAGCATAAAAATTAAAAAAATACCAATTTTCCTAATGAATGTAGATGCAAAAAATTGAAGTATAGGAAGGAGACAATAGTAATATATCAGCAATATCATACAATATGACCATATAGGATTCATATTAGGAATGCAGGGAAACTCAAAGTCAGGGAAATAATCAGCATAATTACCTATATTAATAACAAAAACATCAAAAGTCATATGCTTTTATCTATATGTGCAAAAAACTATTTTAGCAATTTATAAAATACATTCCTATTAAAAATATTACAAAGTACAGGAATGAATTTTTCTCTCCTTAAAATAATGTTTGTTTTGTCCTTCCTTATCAAAGAAGACCATTGCTATGACAAGCTAATGATTTAGATCTGATTGAGGGGATTTTGTGCTGAGTCACCAGCCTTTCAGAGCCATCTGGGTCCAGTGGTTAGATATAAATTAGAATGACTAGATATGGCCCTGGATGTGAGACAATCAGGGTTAAAGTGACTTGCTCGAATCTGGTATCAATTGTCTAGTCAGTGTCAAGTATCTGAGACTGGATTCAAACTCCTATCCTCCTGACTCTGAGGTCAGCGCTCTATTCACTGTTGCACCAACCTACGCCCCACCAATAAAAGATTGATAAGGAGCATGTATCTAAAGCCATCGGTAAACATTATCAGTAGTTTGGATAAGCTAAACCCATTCCTATAAGATCAGGGATGAAGCAAGGATGCTTATTATCACCACTATTATTTAATATTGTTCTAGAAATTCTGGGTATAGCCATAAAAAAGTCAAGAATAAAATGAAGGAATTAGAAAAGGCAATGAATCAACAATGGCCTTACACGTTGCAGACAATATGATGGTATACTTAGAGAATCCTAGAAATGTAACTATAAAAGGTTGAAATAATTAACCATTTCAGCAAAATTGCAGGATATAAAACAAGCACACATAAACATCAACATGTCCATGTTTTGTCAACAAAATCTAGCAGAAAAAGTTAGAAAGAGAAATTTCATTTAAAATGCCTTTAGACAATACATAATACCTGGGAGTTTAACCTGCCAAGACAAATCTAAGAACTATAAGATCACAATTATAATGTACTTTCAATAAAAAAAGTCAGATCAAAAAATTTGAGATACATGAATTATTATTCATGGATTAGATGATCTGATATAACAAAAATTACAATTATACCTAAATTAATTTACTTGTTCTTTGCCATCCCAGCCAAATTACCACAAAATCATTTAATTGAGCTAGAAAAAAATTGTTTTAGAAATTCATCTGGAAGAATAAAACTTAAGAATAGTAAGGGAATCAATATGGGAAAATGTACAATAAGGTAGCCTAGCAGTATCCCATCTCAAACTATATATTATAAATTGGTAATTACCAAATATCTGGGACTGGCTAACAAATACAATAATGGATCAGGGAAATTGATTAGGTACACAATTCCCAGTAGTTAAATGACAAAGTAACCTATTGGTTGAAAATCTCAAAGATCCCAGATTTTGGGGATAGGAACTCACTATTTGAAAAAACAGTTTTTGGGAAAACTGAAAAGCAATCAGGCAGAAAATAGATATAGGTAAATGTTTCACAGAATTATTAAGATAAGTTCTAAATAGTTACATTATTTAGCCATAAAGGGTGATATAAGAAAATTAGGAGAGCAATGAGATCTTTTAACTGCCAGATCTATGAATAAGAGAAGAATTTATAATCAAACAAGAGGTAAAGAACATTATAAAATGTATATATAATTTTGATTCTTTAAATTAAAAAAAAAGATTTTGAAAAAACAAAATCATTGCAGCTAATATCAGAAAGATGAAACCGGGGTGGGGGAGAGGAATTACAGCAAGTTTCTATGATAAAAATTGCTCAATATACAGAGAACTGAGTCAAATCTGTTAGAATACAAGTCATTCCCCAATTGATACGTGGCCAAAGAATATAAGAAAAATTAGGAAAATGATCAGCATAATTAACCAAAGCAATATCAACATCAAAAGTCATATGATTTTATCAAAAGATGCAGAACATTTCTTTGGCAAAATACAAGATTCATTCCTATTAAAAAATATTACAAATTATAGTAACAAAATGTGATTTCCATAAAATGATGTTTTATCCTTTATTGAAGAAGACCAGTGACATGGCAAGCACATGATTTGGATTTGATAAGGGGATGTTGTGCTAAGTCAGCAGTCTCACTTTCTCCTCCAGAGCCATTTTCAGAAAAAAATTAAAACTTTCTAGCATCATCTGAAAAATGTTCTAAATCAATACTGATTAGAGAAATGCAAATTAAAATAACTTATATATTGCCTCATACTTAATAACACAACAGTAAATTAAAATGATGTGGAAAAATAGACACACCAATGCACTGTTAATTGAGTTTTGAATTAGTTCAGCCATTATGGACAATAATTTGGAACTTTGGTCAAAAGGCTATTGTGCTGTTGTATGGGCTATTGGATCCTTTGATCCAATAATATTTTTATTTCCCAAAGAAATAAAAAAAAGAGAACATATATACACACATATAGTATATACATACACACACACACATTTTTTTGGTGATAATTGGAAAGTGAGGACATGCCTATCACTTGAGGAATGGCTGAACAATTGTCAAGTATGATTGCAAGGAAAAAATATTTTGCTATTTTAAAAAAAATGATTAGTAGAGTGGTTTCAGATAATCCTGGGAAGTCTTATATAAACTGAATCAATATGAAATGAGTAGAACCAGCAACAACAATATTATAATGATGATCATCTGTGAAAACTTAGGTACTGTGATTGACACAAAAATACAAGTCAATTTAAAAGTTCCAAAGTTCCAAAGTGTTGTATACTTCCAAAAAGAAAAGGAAAACTGAATTTAGATCCTTTATTAATATTTCACGCTCTCTGTTATGCTTCATCTTAGTGGTTTCACCCCAGATTTAATCCTTCCTAGCTTGGACAAATCCTAACCCCCTTCCCCAATATTGGTTTCCCTAGCAATAACATCACACTTTCTAGAAGCTCCATTTCTCCATCCCTCATTAGAGAGGTAATAGCGTCATGGTGTCTCCCTCCTGACACATACTGAAATAATTGAGAATTGACTTTGCAGATAGAAAATTCTGCCTTCCTAATTCTAATAAAAATCTAGAAATTTCAATTACTACATATGGTACCTGTGTGATCACAGATAAAATATTTAACCTCTCAGTTTTCACCTAGTATCCCCATAACTCTAGACCAAATTATTATTTTTTGTTGTTTTTTGTTTAAGGGAGGTGAGTTACTCAAAACATATTCATGCTATTTTACCATATATCTGTACTAACATTAAAATTGCAGTTGAAATTAATTCAGAGAGAATTAGGGAAAGAAGAGAACATATATTGAACTACTTTGGTAGTTAAAAGAGAAGAGGCCTTTGTATTGTGTCTATGAATAGCCAAACAGTAACTATAACTATATGTAAACTATGATTTATAATTATAGTGTTCAATGGAAAATAGCATCCTTTGAATCCTTGACAAATTGTGTATTTTTGAAAGAGAAGACTTTCTTTTAAACTACCAATTATTCAAGGATACCTAAACTACTCAGAAATATTTTTCTGTATTTGGTGATTACATATTAGTTCCTTTGAATTAATACCCAATCAAATGATCATAGATTTTAAAAATGAATTAAAACTTAGATATTAACTACCCTTTATATCCTCATTCTACATATGAAGAAATTAAGGGTCAAAATTTAAAAGATTGTAAAAACAGACCCCAGCTAGTAGATATCTAAAGAGAGATTAGAACTCACAAAGATGAGTCTTCTGATTTCAGGTCCAGCACTCTATCCACACAGCTGCCCTACCTCTCTACCCCTCTGTAAATCAGTGGAGCAAAAAAAACAATTCCATCCCTCTACCTCCATCAAGCTATGTGAAAGTTCAGAAAAAATAATATTTAACAATAAAGAACGTTAGTGTTACACAAGAGTTGATATTACTTGCCATAGTCTACTGCCAAGTCTACTCACCATACTCTGAAATGAACTTTCTCTAATCAGAAAGTAAGATACCTCCACTGGTGACATATTATTAATCAAGAAAACCCCTAATCTGGGGCAGCTAGGTGGCACAGTGGATAGAGCACTGATTCTGGAATTAGGAGGACCTGAGTTCAAATCTTACCTCAGACATTTAATAAATACCTAGCTGTGTGATCTTGGGTAAGTTCACTTAATGCCATAGCCTTAAACAATTTTTTTAAAAAAGGAAAACCACTAATCTTCACAAATTTCCCATTTGTGTACAATTCTGAAATCCACATTCATGCCTCAAACCAGGCTATTTTTAAATCCTTTTTTATTATTTTTTATTAAGTTTATTTATTTATTTAATCACAAAATTTCCTTCCATCCTCCCTTCCCACCCCCCCCTACCCTCAAAGGGGTGAATAGGTTAGTATTGTAGATATATATTTTCATACACATGTTTACAGATTAGTAATTTTCAGGATGAGGAATTAGGTTTAAAGAAAAGAGATACATTAGAGATCATTTTTATAAAGTATTCAACAGATTCTGAAAAGTGGTTTCTTTTTTGTGTTTTGTTTTATTTTTCTTCCTCTGGATGGGGATAATATAGTCCAAAGCCAGTCTAATAGTTATCCTCACTCTCTGGACTGCTGAGAGGAGTTGCTTCCAGCAAGGTTGTTCATCTCACATTGTTGACATGTACTTTGTTCACTTGATTCTGCTCCCTTCCCTCAGCATCATATCCCTTAAGCCATTCCATACTTCTCTAGAGTCTGACCATTTATGGTTTCTTATAGAACAATAATATGCCATAGTACTTATGTACCATAACTTGTTAAGCCATTCCCCAGTGAATAGACATCCCTTCAATTCAATTTCCAATTCTTTGCCACTACAAAAACAGCTGCTATGAATATTTTAGAACATGTAGGTCCTTTTCCAATTTTCTATAATTCCTTCTGGATAGAGACCTAGAATTGAAATTTCTACAGTTTTATTGCTTTTTTTAGGGCATAGTTCCATATTGCTCTCCAGAAACGTTGGATTAGTTCACAACTCCACCAGGAATGCATCAATGTCCCAATCCTCCCACAACCTATCCAACATTGATCATCTTGATCAAACTGAAGTGTGAGAAGATACCTCATTACTGTTTTAATTTGCATTTCTCTAATCAACAATGATTTGGAACATTTTTTTCATACAATTATATATGGTTTAGATTTCTTCATTTGAAAACTATCTTTTCATATTCTTTGTCAAGCCAGTCTCTAAGTCTACATCTGGTGGTCAGCCTGGAGAGATAAGTAAATTAAGCTCAAAGTTGAAACAGTACTGTATGATCCCTTTTCCTCTGCCTAAAGAGAAGTGAATTGACCATTTCTTTTTTTAATTTAAATTGTGATATATTTTATTTTTTCATTCTTTTTTTGTTTTTTGAATTTTTGAATATTCCCCATCTCGATTCATTCCCCCCAACCCCCACAGAAGGCAGTCTGATAGTCCTTACATTGTTTCCATTCTATACATTGATCTAAATTGAATGTGTTGAGAAATCATATCCTTAAGGGAAAAAATATATGAAATAGCAAAATTACATAATAAGATACCATTTTTTAAAATTTAAATTAAAGGTAATAGTCTTTGGTCTTTGTTTAAAATCCACAATTGTTTCTTTGGCTATAGATGGTATTCTCTATCACAGATACCCTAAAATTGTCCTTGATTGTTGCACTGATGGAATGAGCAAGTCCATTAAGGTTGATCATTACTCCCTTGTAGTTGTTAGGGTATACAGTGTTCTTCTGGTTCTGCTCATCTTGCTCAGCATCAGTTCATGCAAATCCTTCCAAGCTTTCCTGAATTCCCATTCCTCCTGGTTTCTAATTGAACCATAGTGTTCCAAGAACATACATGTATCACAATTTGTTCAGCCATTCTCCAATTTATAGACATTAGCTCAATTTTTAATCTTTTTTTCCACCACAAATGGGGCTGCTAAAATTTTTTGTACAAGTGATGGTTTTACCTTTTTCCATGATCTCTTCAGGGTATAGACACAGTAGTGGTATTGC
This sequence comes from Macrotis lagotis, assembly GCF_037893015.1. Taxonomy (NCBI): domain Eukaryota; kingdom Metazoa; phylum Chordata; class Mammalia; order Peramelemorphia; family Peramelidae; genus Macrotis; species Macrotis lagotis. The sequence goes on along the minus strand of NC_133659.1, from coordinate 302,718,901 downwards.
TGGATCAAAGGGTTTGCACATTTTTATTGCCCTTTGGGAGTAATTCCAAATTGCTCTCCAGAAAGGTTGGATGAGTTCACAGCTCCACCAACAATGCATTAGTGCCCCAGATTTCCCACATCCCTTCCAATATTGATCATTGTCCTTTCTGGTCATGTTGGCTAGTCTGAAAGGTGTGACATGGTAGCTTAACTTGCAATTCTCTAATCAGTAATGACTTAGAGCAATTTTTCGTATGACTATGGATCGCTTTGATTTCCTCATCTTTAAATTGTCTTTGCATACCCTTTGCCCATTTGTCAAGTGGGGAATGACTTGTTTCTTTTTATAAATTTGACTCAGTTCTCTATATATTTAGAAATGAGTCATTTGTTAGAAATCCTATTTGTAAAAATTGTTTCCCAATTTACTACATTTCTTTTGATCTTGGTTACAGTGGTTTTGTTTGTTCAAAAACTTTTTAATTTAATGTAATCAAAATGATCTGGTTTGTTTTTAATGATGCTCTCCATCTCTTCCTTGGTCATAAACTGCTTCCCTTTCCATAGATATGACAGGTAAACTATTATTGACTTTTCTGTCTAAATCCTGTACTCATTTTGATCTTATCTTGGTATAAGGTGTGAGATGCTGGTCTAATTCAAATTTTTGCAATATTAACTTCCAATTTTCCCAACATTTTTTATCAAAGAGACAGTTTTTAGTCCAGAAGCTAGACTCTTTGGTTTTACCAAATAGAAGATTACTATAATCATTTCCTGCTATCTCTTTTGCACTTAGTCTATTCCACTGATCCACCACTCTTTCTTAGCCTTAGCCAATACCAGAAAGTTTTGATGACTGATGCATTATAATATAATTTTAGGTATTGTAGGGCTACATCACCTTCTTTTGCACTTTGTTTTCCATTAAATCCCTGGAATTATTGGCTTTTTATTTCTTAATATGAATTTTATTTCTTCATATGAATTTAATTATAGGTTTTTCTAACTCAATAAAGTAATTTTTTGGAATTTTGATTGGTAGGGCACTGAATAAGTAGTTTAATTTAGGTAGAATTGTCATTTTATTATATTATATCATTATATTTATTATATTAGCTCAGTTGATATTTGCCCAGTTTTTAAAATCTGATTTTTATATGTGAGAGAAGTGTTTGTAGTTATTTTCATAGAGTTCCCGAGTCTACCTTAGCAGGTAGACTCCTGAGTATTTTATATTATCTGAAGATATTTTGAATGAGATTTCTCTTTCTAGCTCTTGCTGCTGTATCTTGCTAGTAATGTATAGAAATGAAGAAGATGGATATGGGTGTGTTTTATATCCTATGACTCCGCAAAAGTTAATTGCTTCCTAGAAGTTTTTTATATGATTTTTTCGGATTCTTTAGGCATACCATCATGTCATCTGCAAATAGTGAGAATTTTCTTTCTTTATTCCCAATTCTAATTCCTTCACTTTATTTTTCTTCTCTTATTGCTGAAGCTAACATTTCTAATATAATATTGAACAGTAGTGGTAATAATGGGTATCCTTGTTTCACCCCTGAACTTATTGGGAATGCCTCTAGCTTATCCCCATTGCTTATAATGCTTGTTGATGTTTTCAGATAGATACTGTTTATTATTCTAAGGAACAACCATTTATTCCTATGTCCTCTAGTGTTTTTAGTAGGAATAGGTGCTGTATTTAGTCAAAGGCTTTTTCAGCATCTATACAATCATATGGTTTCTGATAGTATAATTAATTATATCAATAACAAACCTAACAGTTTTCCTAATATTGAACCAACCCTTGCATTCCAGGGATAAATTCTACTTGATCATAATGTATTATCCTGGTGATAACTTGTTATAATTGTTTTTGCTAAGATTTAATTTAAGATTTTTGCATCTGTAATCATCAGGGATATAGGTTTATAATTTTCTGTTTTGACTCTTCCTGGTTTAGGTATCAGCATGATATTGGTGTCATAGAAAGAATTAGGCTTAGTTTTGTCTTCACCTATTTTTCCAGTTTATATAGAAATTGGAACCAGTAGTTCCTTAAATGTTTGACAGAATTCACTTTTTAATCCATCTAGCAATGGAGATTTTTTTCTTAGGGAATTCAATAATGGCCTGTTGAATTTCTTTTTCTGAGATAGGTTACTTACATATATAATTTCCTCTTCATTTAACCTGGGCAATATATTTTTGTAAATATTCATCCATTTCAATTAGATCATCAAATGATTAGCATTCAGTTGGGCAAAGTAATTCCACATTATTAATTTCCTCCTCATTAGGGGTAAGTTCACCTTTTTTTATTTATGATACTGGTAATTTTGTTTTTCTAATTTCTTTTTTTTACATCAAATTAATCAGAGGTTTATCAATTTTCTTGTTTTTTTTCAAAAAACCATCTCTTGGATTCATTTATTAACTCAATAGTTTTCTTGTTTTTGATTTTATTAATTTTTTTCTTTAATTTTTAGAATTTCTAATTTGGCATTTAATTGGGGGCTTTTAATTTGTTCTTTCTGTACTTTTTAGTTGCATGTTTAAATCATTGATTTCCACTTTCTCCAATTTACTCATGCAAGCATTTAAAGATGTAACATATCCCCTGACAACTACTATGGCTGTATCCCCTAAGTGTTGGTATATAATCTTGTTATTGTCATTATCTTGGATGAAATCAATAATTCTCTCTCTCTAATTTGTGGTTTGATTCACTTATTCTTTAAAATGAGATTATTTAGTTTCTACTTAGTTTTAGGTCTAACTCTCCCTGGCCCATTATTGCATGTGATTTTTATTGCACTATGATCTGAGAAGGATGTATTCAGTATTTCTGTCTTTCTATATTTCATTATTATTATTATATTTTTTCTGCCCGAGTATATGGTCAGTTTTTGTGTAAGTGCCATGTACTGCAGGAAAAAAACACATTCCTTTCTATCTCTATTAAACTTTCTTCAATGGTCTATCATGTCTAGGTTTTCTAACATTCTGTTTACCTCCTTAATGCCCTTCTTGTTTATTTTGTTGTTAGATTTATCTAAATCTGAAAGTGGGAGATTGAGGTCTCCCACAAGTTGAGTTTTGCTGTCTATGTCTTCCTTTAACTCATTAAACTTCTCATCTAAAAATTTGGATGCTTTATCACTTGGTGCATACATATTTAGTATTGAAATTTCTTCATTGGCTATGATACTTTTTATGAGGATTTCCTTCCTTATATCTTTTAATGAGATCCATTTTTGCAACTGCTTTGTCTGAGATAAGGATTGCTACCTCTGCTTTTTTCACAACAGCTGAAGCAAGATTTATCTTGTTCCAATCTTTTACCTTTACTCTGTATGTATCTCTCTACTTCAAATGAATTTCTTGTAAGCAGCACATTGTAGGATTCTGATTGTTAATTCAGTCTGCTATTCACTTACATTTTATGGAAGAGTTTGTCCTATTCAAATTCAAAGTTAGAATTACTAACTCTTTATTTCCCTCCATGATACCTTCCCTCTGTTCCTATTATTACCCTTTTTTACACTTTATCCATATGCCCCAGTATTTTGTTTCTAAATATCACCACCTTCAGTGTGTTTGCCCCCTTGTATCCAACCCCCTCCCTCCCCTTTCTTTCCCCTTTCCCTTTGTCCCTTCTTCTTTCTGTTACTTCCTCTTTTAATCCCCACTCCCCCTTTCCTTTTTTAATACTTGAAAGGTACTATAAGTTTCTCAACTTAACTGAGTGTATGTATGTTAACTTTATACCTGATCTGATGAGAATAAGATTCAGGCAGTTCTCGCTTCCTCCCTTCTTCCCCTCTATTGCTTTGGGGGTTTTTTTTTAGGTTTTTGCAAGGCAAATGGGGTTAAGTGACTTGCCCAAGGCCACACAGCTAGGTAATTATTAAGTGTCTGAGACCAAATTTGAACCCAGGTACTCCTGACTCCAAGGGCGATGCTTTATCCACTATGCCACCTAGCCGCCCCTTCTTCACCTCTATTGCAACAGATCCTTTGTACCTCTTTGTGTAAGGTGATTCACACCACTCAGTCTCCTCCATCCTCCCATCTCTTTACTGTCCCCCCTTGTTAAGGAGATATTTTTAAATCATTCTATCAGAGTCACAGATAAGTCATGAGTGTCTATCACTTCTGGCTAAGTATATTCTCTCTAATAAAGTTACAATTCTCAAGAGGTGGGGATATAGTCAGTTTCATCTTATTGGATAGTAGTTTTTTTCTTTATCTTTTTTTTTACATTTCATGTGTCTCTTAAGTCTCCTGTTTGATGTCCAAATTTTCTATTTAGCTCTGGTCTTTTCATCAGGAAATGTTGTAAGTCTCCCATTTCGTTAAATGTCCATCTTTTCCCCTGGAAGAGAAGGCTCAGTTTTGTTGCATAGTGAATTCTTGGCTGCATTCCAAACTCCCTTCCTTTTAGGAATATCTCATTCCAGGCCCTTCGATCCCTTAATGTTGATGCACCCAGGTCCTGTGTAATCTCTACTATGACCCCGTGGTATCTAAATTGTTTCTTTCTCAATTCTTGCAGGATTTTCTCTTTATTAGGTAGTTCTGGAATTTGGCCATTTTATTCCTTGGTGTTTTCATTTTAGGATGCCTTTCTGAAGGTTATCAAAGCAGTCTTTCTATAAATATTTTGCCCTCTGGTTCCATGATATCAGTGCAGTTTTCCATCACTAAATCCTGTAATATTGAGTCCAGAATTTTTTTTTCTCTTCAACATTTTCAAGAAGCCCAATGATTCTTAGGTTGTCTCTCCTGGCTCTACTCTGAGGTCAGTAGTTTTGCCAATTAGATATTTTACATTTTCTTCTATTTTTTTTTTTATTTTGGGGTTTTTTAACAGATTCTTGATGTCTCATGAAGTCATTAGTTTCAACAGATCCCATTCTTTTTTTTTAGAGAAAAATTTTCTTCATTAACATTTTGCAGCTCCTTTTCCAATTGGTAAATTCTATTTTCGAAGGAGTTTTCCATTTGCCCAATTGAGGTTTTGAGAGAATTATTTTCCTTTTTGCATTTTCCCAATTGAGGACTTGACAGAATTATTTCCTTTTTTGTATTTGTCCAATTATATTTTCCAAGGATTCGTTTTCTTTTTGCAAGATGTTAATTTTCTCTTGAATTTCTTTTGCCAATATTTCTAATTGATTTTAAATTCCTTCCTGATTTCTTCTAGAAAGTCTTTTTTGGGCTAGAAACCAATTCATATTCTCCTCAGAAGTTCAAGATCTCTCTGGGTTAGAGTCTGTGCCCTCAAAGCAGTTTTCAATGGATGCCCATTTCCTCTGGCCTTTCTTCATTTTCCTAACTTCTTGTATTGGTGGAGAGGCTGGTTCACAGAGGTTTGGTTTTGAAAACCCCTAGAGGCTTTGCTCACTGAGTTTAGTAACTCCAAGTGGCCTGACCACTTGGATTCTTAACTAAATTGATGATAGTATTATACTGGGTATCACATCTAATAAAGGCTCCAGACATAGTGCCAAGGAGTCCAAGTTTTATTATACATTTTATCATTGTTCTTATGTATTATTGAGGAGCTGATTTTTCACTGAGAAAGGCAGTACTGTAGTTTGAGAACTGACTTCAGGATTGGTACAGTTTTGAGTTCAAGTGCTATTTAAGTGACTCTAAGCAAGAGGCACAACCAAGATATCACTAACACTATAAGTTGCAATACAGTTGTTGATCTCTATTAATTTTAGGGAATTTCCTAATTGAAATTTATCTATAATGTTAAAAATATAGATATAAATAGGGTAAAATACATTCTGAAAGTAAATGCACTGGTTGCAGTGAAGAAAGTGTGTCCATTATTAAGGGAATTCAAATCTATTATGACAAGGTCACAAACATATAGGGGGAAATTATAGTTTGCCAGAGATAAGGGCTCTCCAGCTAATTTCATATTGGGTAAATATATACACTACCCCCTCCAGATAATGAGTCAGCTTTGCCCTGCAGAGAGAGGAAGAGACTTGGGAGAGTAACTTATACACTGTTGGAAAAGCATGGAGAGCTCAATAATTCCTAAGTACTTCAGCCCAGTAGGTTGGCGATATAAAAGGAGAATGTGGGAAGACCCAGCTTCTGATATTTCCTGTTGAATCATCTCAGGATAATGACTACCAATACCACCTGGCACTACATAATATTATCAAACCTGCTGTGTTTAATAACCACATGTTATAATTTAGAATTGCTTATGTAATCAGAAACAGAAAAGGACAAACTTTGAGTCAAGGAAAAACATCTTCAAATATTCATTGTACAACTCACAATTCACCATTTGCATGACTTCAGGAAGTTTCCTTAACCCCCTTCATGGAGATACTAATTCTATAAGGTATTTTCTAGATTCAAATCATTTTTCTTCTTATTGATATTTTATTTTTCCAAATACATCTTATGAAAGTTTTTCAACATTCATCTATATGCATAGTTGTATATTTTTAAGCTACAAAATTTCCTTTCATCTTCCCTTGCTACCCTCTTCCCCTCAGTGGCAAACAGTCAGGTTAACATTGTACATATATATTTATGATAGATGATAGATTATTCATTTTTGGTATGAGTAATTCGTATTAAGAGAAAGAGATACATAAGAGATATTTTTATATAGTGTTCATCAGATTGTTTTTTAATTTTTTCATCCATATTGACAATATATTTTTAAGTTACAAAATTTCCTTCCACACCCCCTTTCCCTGAATGTCAAATTGTCAGGTTTAGCTTTGTACATACATATTTTTGATAGATATGTTTTACAGATTAGTCATTTTCAGTATGAGGAATTAGGATTAAGGGAAAGACATACATAAGATACAATTTTTGGAAAGTGTTCATCCGATTCTGAAGAGCTGGTTTTGTTGTGTTTTTTTTTCTTCCTCTGGAAGGGGATAACATTGTTCATATCCAGTCTAATACAGTTGTCCTAGCTCTCTGAACTGCTGAGAGGAGCTGTTCCCATCAAGGTTGATCATCTCATAATGTTGCTGTTGATGTGTGCATTGTTCTCTTGGTTCTGCTCCCTTCAGATTCTGTAACCCATTCCTTGCTTCCCTAGAGTCTGACTATTCATTGTTTCTTATAGAACAATAATATTCCATAGTATTCATGTACCATAATTTATTTAACCATTCCTCAATTGTTGGGCATCCCTTCAATTTCCAATTCTTTGTCACCACAGAAAGATCTATTATGAATATTTTGGAACATGAGGGACTTTTGCCATTTTTATGATTTCTTCTGAAGATAGACCTAGAAGTAGAATTTCTGGGTCAAAGAGAATGAACATTTTATTGCTCTTTGGGCATACTTCCATATTGCTCTCCAGAATGGTTGGTTCTATTCATAACTACACCAGTAATTTATCAGTGTACCCATCCTCCCAGAACTTCTCCAACATTGATCATTTTCCCTTTTTCTCATCTTAGTCAAACTGTGTGAGGTGGTGCACCTCATTGTTTTTTTCAATTTGAATTTCTCTAATCAATATTGATTTGGAGCATTTTTTCATATGTTTATATATAGCTTTAATTTCCTCATTTGAAAACTGTCTATTGATATCATTTGACCATTTATCAATTGCTGAATGACTTATTAACTTTACAAATTTGATGAAATTGTCTATATATTTTAGAAATGAGGCCTTTATCACCCAGTTGTGAAAATTGGTTCCCAGCCTTCTGCTTTCCTTCTGATTTTGGCAGCATTGATTTTATTAGTGCAAAAGGTTTTTAACACAGTCAAAAACATTCACGTTATAATTTATAATGTTCTCTATTTCTTGTTTGGTCATAAATTTGTCCCCTTTCCATAGTTCAGCTAGAGTATTTCTTGGTCTATTAACCTATCTATGATCATCCCATATCCATTTTGACCTTATTTTGGTATAGAGTGTGAGATGTGGGTCTATGCCTAGTTTTTGCCATATTATTTTCCCAAAAATTTTTAAAATTTTTTTTTTATTTTTAACAATTTTTGTCAAATAATGAGTTCTTATCCCAAAAGCTGATACCTTTCGATCTGTCAAAGAATAAATTACTATAGTCATTTACTGCTGTGTCTCTTTTGAGCCTATCCTAATCCTCTGATCCATTATTCTATTTTTTAACCAGTATCAGGTAGTTTTGATGACTGCCGCTTTATAGTATAGTTTTAGATCTTGTAGAGCTAGGCCACCTTCCTTTACCTCCCCCCCCCATCAATTCCCTTGCTATATTTGACCTTTTTGTTGCTCCAGATGAATTTGTCATGATTTTTGCTAACTTGATAAAACACATATTATGGTAGTTTGATTGGTATGTCACCGAATAAGTAATTTAATTTGGGTAGAATTTTCATTTTTATTATTATGACCTCAAGCAATTGACATTTTTCCTATTATTTAGATCTGATTTTTTGGGGGGGGAGAAGTGCTTTACAATTTTGTTCATACCAGTTTCTGGTTTTGTCTTGGAAGGTAGACTTCACTTTCTGTCTCTTGGTCTTTGTTGTTCATATGTAGAGATGCTGATGATTTATATGGTTTTATTTTATATTCTGGTACTTTACTGAATTTGTTCATTATTTCAAGGAGTTTTTTTAGATTATTTTCTTGAGTTCTCTATGTATGGTATCATCATATCATTTGCAAAGAGGGAAAGCTTCCTCATTGCCAATCCTGATTCTTCCAATTTTTTTTTCTTCTCTCATTTCTAAAACTAGCATTTCTAATACTATATATTGAATAGTAATGGTGATAATAGGCATCCTTGTTTCCCCTCTGATTTTATTGAAAAATGCTCTGAGTTTATCCCCATTACATATAATATTTGTTTGTTTTAAATAGATACTATTTATTATTTTAAGGAAAATTCCATTTATTCCTGAACTTTCTATTGCTTTTAATAGTAATGGATGTTATATTTTTATCAAATGCTTTTTCAGCATCTATTGAGATAATCATGTGATTTCTCTTTGTTTTCCTATGAATATGTTCAAGTATGCTGAATATTTTTCTAATATTGAATCATCCCTGACTACCTGGTACAATTCCTACCTGATCATTTTCTATTTTCCTAGTAATAACTTGCTGGAGTCTCATTGTTAAAATTTTATTTAAGATTTCTTTGGTCAATATTCATTAGAGACATTGATTTATAATTTTTCTTTGTCTATTTTTATTCTTCCTGGTTTTGGTATCAGCACCAGGTTAGTGTCATAAAAGAAATTTGGCAGAACTCCTTCTTCTATTTTTAAATAGTTGTGTAGAAATGGAATTAATTGTTCCTTAAATGCCTGATAGAATTCACTTGTGAATCCATCCAGACTTGGAGACTTTTTTTTAGTGAGTTTTTTGATAGTTTCTTCTATTTCGTTTCTGAAATGGAGGTAAGTAATTTATTCCCTCTTCTGTTAATCTGGGGAGCTTGTAGGGTTTTTTTTAATATTCATCCATTTCACTCAGTTTATCTGATTTATTGGCATACAGTTTGGCAAAGTAGTTCCACATTATCTCTTTAAATTCCTTCTTATTGGTGGTTAATTTACCCTTTTCTTTTTTGATACTAGTAATTTGGTTATGTGCTTTCTTTTTTTTTAATGAGAGTAATCAAAAGTTATCTACTTTTATTGTCTTTTTTCATAAAACAACTCTTAGTTTTATTTATTAGATCAATGGTTTTCTTGCTTTCAGTTTTATTAATTTCTCCCTTGATTTTCAGAATTTCTTATTTTTTATTTAATTGGAGATCTTTAATTTGTTCTTTTTTTCTAGCTTTTTTAGTTCCATACTCAATTCATTGCTCTTCTCTTTCTCTATTTTATTCATATAGGCATTTAGAAATATAAAGTTTTCCCTCAAAACTTCCTTGTCTGCATTCCATTCAAGCTCCAAACTTATTCAATTGCATTTAAATTCACAATTTTAAAAAATAAATTACCATAAGCATTCTTTCACAAGATTTCACTTTGAAATGTCTTTAATCTATTTTCATAAGTATAAACAACATTATATTTAGAAATTGGCTTCTTGAAAAAAAACAATGCTAACCTATGTGTCCATGACATTTTAGCACTTAGAATTTAAATGATGCTTTCATAAGTCTATTTGCCTTAAGATAGTCAAAACTGTTTCATGTTTTTATATAACTTAAAAATGTTTGCATATAGAAAAGAGAGAATATTTAATAATCAAAGTTTGCAATTAAGAACTAAAGTCACATTAAGGAAAATTGTTTATGTGTCCTATGTGACCCTGGGCAAATCACTTCACACCATTTGCCTTAAATTCTTTATATATAAAATGAGTCTGAGAAGGAAATTACCAACCATTCCAGAATCTTTGTCAAGAAAACTCCACATGGTGTCACACAATCTTAGTCATGACTGAATACTGTGTAGTTTTAACTATAGTTTCATATGCATATGTATATAGATATGTTCATAGATAATTTTATATGTACATGTAGATAATTCATAAAGATTATCAGTGCACAGAGGTGGGAAGAGACAGGGAAGTAAGGGAAAAGAAGAAGAAAATGAGGATTAAGTAAAGACGAAAAGGAAGGAGATAGATTGGAGACAGTGCAAGAGAGAGTTAAGTAACTTAAAAGTTTAATAAGATTTTGGGGCTATTTATCTAATTTTATGATAAAATTATTCACTTCCATCAATTTTGCAAAATTTCTCATATTAATATTTATAGTATTCTTGCTATTACTATTATTCTTAGATAAGGGCTAGACCTATGATTTTAATGATATAAGGAACTAATTAAGTGACAGTATTAACTCCTTACTGCTCTATAATTTGTAGTCTTAACTGCCTAAAATGTTGAGCAATTAAGTGACCTATACAGAGTCATAGAATAAATATTATAGTTGTGGTAGAATGAGCATCAAAACTATGTATATAGCAGCAGTTAGGTGGCACAATAAATAGAGCACCAACCCTGAAGTCAGGAGGACCAGCATTCAAATCTGGCCTCAGATACATAATAATTACTTAGGTGTGTGACCTTGGGCAAGTCACTTAACCCCTTTTCCTTGCCAAAAAAAAAAACAACTTTGGGTATTTCCTCAGCTAAGGCAAATTGTAACCTATTAGCAGACTTAGTAGAAAGGACAAAATGAAAAAGGAAATAAAATCACCTCCTTTGGCCAACCTGAAAATGAGCCTTTCAGAATTTAACAAGGTTAATGATTAGGTATAGCTGAAATATCCTTCCCTGGGACAATTCTAGAAACATTTGTAAGTTTCTTAAGCCTCTGAAAACTTATATCTTATTGTCATAACTTTAGAAAATCCAGATTAATGCATACCATAATAAAGTATTGTCTAAGGACATCAGAACTATCATAATTATCACCATCATTGATTATCGAGTTTTCATAGCACTGTGGAAAAGTCAAAATGGTGACAAGGGAGATTAAGGAAATCATTCAGTCTTGGCACTAGTTTTGATAAGTTATTTTTAAACTTCAAGTGAAATTTTTTGGCTTTAATTCTAATTACCATGTCTTAATAGATCTAGGTCATGCTATTAAACTTGGTTTCACGAAAGCATAAAACACAAAGCACAATCTAAAGAAAATGCCTAGATGGAATGACCCCTCTTACAATCTAGAATGCTGCATCACTTCTGTGATGAATGAGTACTCTAATTCATAAAGAAAAAGGTAATCTTTTTTGTTCCCAGAATAGAACATCATCCTGGAGCACAACTCACATACTTTTATGATAATATCTAAGGAATAACTTATGTTTCAATATGATGTGATGCAGTCCTGTATATACATTAACCTCTGATTTTTCCAAAATAACCAAAAATTTCATACAAATATATTTGTGCATAATGAAATTTGAAAATTCTGTTGCTCCCCATGACTATATGGCATCCTGAAATATTCTTCAAATTATCCATTTTTTTGCTATAAAATTTGCTATAAAATATAATTTATTATGATTCCATTCTTTGAAACATTAGGGAATTTCTAAAGATTCAATTAGAATCATTTATGGACAAATATAATAATGTATAGATAATAGTTTTCAGATGACAGCAGTCCTAATGAGATTATTCCAACTATTTTCATAGTCCATCCTCTCTCTGCCTAAAACTGGCAAGTAAGTTTCCTCACCAATCTTCCAAGATCACGATTGTCATTGTGTTAGTCAGCATTTTTAAAATAAAGTTGTTTCAGGTTAAGAAAAAGAGAAAGGAATAAAAATGTGGAACTTATTACAAAAAACTGAACATTAAAAATTATCTTTGCATATAGATAGAAAAATAAATTTCTATTAAAAAAAAGATGCTTTCCTATATAATAGTTTAGTTGTTGTCTATACTTTGGGGAGGGGTGAGGTAGGTGCTGCTCTATCACCTCTGAACTAATTATTGTGGTCTAAGATCTCTTAGGTGTCTCTGAATCTATTCCTTTCATAGCATGGAACAATAATGGAACATTATTGATTGGAACATAGGTGTTTCATCTCATGATCTAATTTGTTTAGTAATTCCCCAGTTGATGAGAACATTGCTAAAATAAAAGTTATTGTACAAATTATTATTTTAATATTAATGTGATACAGCATAACTTGAGAGTTGGTATTACTAGACTTCTTTTCTATCCCATCTATAATTTCCATTAATAATCTTGACTAAATGTAAAGACCATATGAGATTGCCTCTGTTGGGAAGAAGAAAGAGGGGGAAAAATTGTAAAACTCAACACCTTGCAGAAAAAATTAGATTGGTAGAGAGAATGAATGATGGAATGAATGGTAGAAACTACCATTGTATAATTGGAAAACAAATAAAATATTTATATAATGAAACAAAAAAGAATCTTGACTATTTCTGTACATGATTTGTTATTATTTCTTCTAGTTTAATAAAATGATTTTAGTCTTATATGACACTAAATCTTTAAATTAATTTAGGTAATATTTCAATTTTATTATAATGACATGGCTCAAATCTGGACAATGAACATCTCCCCAGTTATTTGTCTCCCTTTTTTTATAATGAGTATTTGATAGTTGTATAACTTCTGAATGCGTCTTGGTAAATATAATTCATGTTGTTTCTATAGTCTATTAGTTAGAAAGGAATATTCCTTTCCATTTTGTTCAGATTTGATAATACAAAATAGACTGTGATTTATATCCTGATCATTTACTGAAACTTTTTCAAATTTTAGTTGAATCTTTTAGATCTCTCTAAATACACTATTCTGCAATTCTGTTTCTTCATTTTCAATGCTTATTTTCTAAATTAATATTTCTTATTTTACTCCTAAAACTGAGTTCAGTGAGCTAAAAAGAGGAAAAATTTAGAAAGAAAGCGACTTTAATCAACGTACTTGTGCATATAGGATCAAAATTTGTGTGTTCTCTTTACTCAAAAAAACCAAGATTTTTAATAAGTATTTTAAAATATTGGCAGCTATCTTACTTTCTTGTCCAACATGAATATTTTCAAGGTGTGCTTAGTGAATTCATTTAAATACATTCAAAACAGTCTATTTCTGTTTCTAAACAAAGGGCAAATGGCAGGAGGAGGGGTGAGTCCATGTTCTTCACTGTAGGAAAAGATAAGACTAATGGAGGATTGAGTCATAGAGAAATTTCAACAAAAAAGAAGCAGCAGAGGGCACCAAAGAGCAATGGTTTCTTGGGGACTTCTTTCAAGGTGCTAACAGGGTTCCCTCTATCTATTATAAAATTCTTAGACAAAAAAAAAAAAAGAGAGACATTTGGAGAGAATTTTTAAAAAGTCTCATTTTTCAAAAAACAAGCAAAACTACAGTTGTTTTGATTTGAAGATAAGCACTGAAGCAAATGCAGCCTCTTGCTTATCACTTGGAATATGCAGAATTTCAGAGTTGGAAGTCTCATATCTTCAAGAATTTCCTTTCAAGCATATCATTAAAAAAAAATCTCCTCTCTAACATATCTGACAAGTTGTCATCCATCCTTTACTTCTAGCTTTCTAACAACTGAAAGCCTGTTACTTACCTGGAAAAATTAGGATATTCTCTGTACCTTATAAGCAATCTAAGTTTTCTTCTTTGTAATTTACTCTTATTGGGTCTAGCTTTGTTTTCTGGAGCCAAATAGACTAAACTGAATCTTCCTTTTCCAGGACAGGTCTTTAGAGAATTGTGAACAGCCATTACATTTCACTCACTTTCCTTTTCTCTAAACTAAACTTCACCAATTACTTCAATAATATATATGTGTGTGTGTGTGTGTGTGTGTGTGTGTGTGTGTGTGTGTGTGTGTGTGCTCATCATTCATATACTAACAATGTTAAACCTTCTTTAATGCATACTAGAAACATAGCAATGTTCTTTATTAAATGTGATGCTCAGAATTGAACACAGGGTTTCACATTGTATATATTCTGTAGGATGCAGCTAATCTATTAATTCCAATATTGCCTCCTTATTCATCGAAACTATTATTTTGGGGTGTTAGCATTTTTACTACATTGATTTCACATTTTTTGGTAAAATTTTAGAATAATGCATCTTGTACTTTCATTAAAAGAGGCAATGCCTTGAACCTTCAACCTCTTCTTTATTCTCACACAAAATACTTATGAGACCCCAATTTTTTTCTTTTTTTGCATCTTTTATGATAGACTTTCTGAAATCTTTTCTTTCATAGTGTGTGCACAACCACAAGTGTGTATATACATACAAATACATATATATATATATATATTCAATGAATTTTTTAATATTCTCAATTCCATCTGCAAAATTAGATAGCTGCAAGTCCTAAAACATATCTTTTTGCTGTTTCAGATATGATCACAATTTATTTTCTGAAGTATCAGTGGTTTTCAGAAATAGCATTTCTTATTTTAATGTTCAAAGAAGTAATCTAATTTATATTTTTCTTGCTTTACAATTTTTTAATCTAAAAATCTTTTGTAAAACAGTTGAAATTAAATGTTTGTATGGATGTTTATGCTTGGGCTATGAAAATAAAGTGTTGAAGATGATTTTAACCTAAATGTTAGTTAAAAGAGAAAACTTTCCAAGGAAGCATTATCTTGGCAGAGTCATTTTCACCTGTGTATACTCAAAAAGTGAGAGACTCTTTTGATAATTGTTCCAAGTCTCTGCTTTATATTTGACACTATTCCAGCAGTATCAGACATGCAGCCTCCCACACTCCTAGGTGCCAGTGAAACATACTGAAATGTAATTTGGCAATATTTAACAAAATAAATAAATATATAAAAGAACATAGATAGTGTTATTATGTGGCATTTACTAGTCAATATGTAGTCTATAGGAATGATTATGTATGGCTTAGATTGCTCATTTCTATTTGAGTTTGGATGACCTACAAAACCCAATTATATTTGTTTCTAGTAGTGAGTAATCAAATGTTGCATATATTATTATTCAGTTAGATTGAAGATTCCTTTTTATATGTATGCAAAACCTTAATTATGCTTCTGCATTTCTATCCAGGTAAAGAAGACTTAAGTTTACTTTCTACCAGATGATTGATTAATCCAATGTCTACATCCTAATTATAAGGATCCAGATGAAAACCTCATAAAACAAAAGAGGTTGGTTTACTTGTTCTGGCAAACCCCAATTACACATGAGTTATGTTCTTAAAGTACATTTGGAAATTAGTCATTTGGAACTTGGAATACATTTTTTTGCTATGACAAATAATGCTTTCGATGATGATTAGCTTCCCAAGCTAACATTCACAGAATAACTAATCCAATACATTACCGTGATGTGGAGGAAGACCTTGGGTTATTAAAAATTGTATATGTGAAGTGTATCCAAGCTAGAAAACCTTCAAGAGGTATCTTAGTGAAAGGTTGTATCTACTTTTTTGACCATCAGCTTAGGATCACAAGAAGGCTGGCTATTATTAGATAATAGAATATAATTAATGGCATATTTTTATGGTAAATGAAAGAGATTAAACCACATAATCTCTTTCAGTCTTCAGGGACCCACTTTTTTCTTCTACAGTTAAATCGTCAATGTGAAGAAAAAAGGGAACAGAAGGTACAGAAACATGCATTTTTAGACCATCAATACATATTAACTTAACAATTAAAAATCTTTACTTTTTATTCTGAATTTAATGAACAAAAAAGAACATGTTCCACTAGATTTTAATCTATGAAACTAAGAAAAATTATTACAGTTTGTTTTCTGATAGATAATAAATTCAGCATGCTACTTGCAAATATTGTCTGAAGTTCCTTTTCTTCTTTGTATTAAAATAAATTACAATGATTCTTCTATTTTTTCTTGCCCATCCTATCCCTACCTTATTTCTCTCAATGTATTGAAAAAGAAAAGAAAAAAATCTTTATTACAAGCATAGTTGAGGAAACAAATCAATTCATTTATCCTGGTCAAAAAATATATGTCTTAAATCTATACATTGAAACCATTTAAATGATAATTTAATTAAATGATGTCTGTGAAGAAATACATTATTGCTGATCAAATTGAACAAGAGTTCTTAAGTCTTTCAAGAAGTATTAGTATTCTTAATGGGAGATTTCTCTCTAATTACAAGCAAGTGTATACTATTAGATGAGCTGAATTCCATCCATCTCTTTGTAAATGAAATCAGAAAATAAAAAGTAACTAATTAAAAGATTTCACAGTTTCTCTTCTAAGAGATATATGCAAGTTTTGTAATTGGATTCATCATTTTCACAGAGAGTAAACCATATCACTTTCCAGACTATCTAATCTCACCTTGCAATATTCAAAATAAAAGTATAAACAAACCCCCATGATGATAATTGCAGCCTATGTACCAAAGTCTGTTGCAGAGGATTAAGAAGCAGTAAAGTTGAACAAAGATTAACAAAGTTCACTCATCAAATATATGCTAATAATGGTCAGTTAAGTGAAAATTATGTCATGGCTAAAGCTAATATCAGTTCATTTTCAAAATAATGTTAAAAAACTGTGAAAAGCAAAGGAACAGAAGGCAAAATTTCAGAAAGCTTAGTATGATGGCTGATTAAGACAAGTTTCCCAAAACATAGAGACATGAACTTGAAAGAGTACAATTACACTGGAAGGAAAACAGATTTGCTGGCAATTCTACAGAAGGTTAATTACAACACCCAAATGGACTAAGAATGACATTTGGGAGGATGAAGAAAGAATAACTACCAAAGAGAAGAAATCTGTCTTCTAGTTGGCAAAAATTTCACTTTCTTCAATGAACTATTTTTTCATGATAAAGTAAAGCAAAGAATAATCCAAAAGAAAAGGGGGGACAATCTGTAAATGATTTTATTGTCAATAAATCAACAATAAACAAATGATTATTATGCAAATACTTTATGCTAGTTAAAGTGGATAATTCACAAAGAATGAAGAATTTCTTATTCTTAAGGATTCTGAATTCTAATTGAGGAGATAAAAAATAAACATGAATAAATTTAAAATAAAAAGATAAGATTTATATTATATATATATATATATATATATATATAATATATAATAGCTAAATAAAGCATCATTAGGGAGGAAGAACACCAGCAATTGGGTATGGCAGTTGGTGGAAGGAAAGGCTTCATGTAGGAAGTGAGAATTCAGTTATATCTTAAAGGGCAGAAAAAAGGTGACATGAAAGATAAACTGCTAGCACAAGTATTTATTTTCTCACTTTTTTATGAATAATTTCTTCACATAGAATATGATGAAATATTCAAAAGAAAAAATTACCACAGATAGTCTTATAGTGAAGACCACATGTTCATGGATATGTAAATGACTGAGAGGTATAGAGAATACAGGAACCCTTGTTTTTTTTTTTTTACTAACTGCTTTTTCTTTTGTAAAAACATTGATATTCCAAAAACAGTCTTAATGTATTATCTTCAAATAACATGCCTCTCCTATATGTTAGGTTAATACATAATGCTTTATTAGATGCAATCAATAAGATAATTTGATGAACAATTTTCTGAGTATCACTTTCTAGTAATAACAAATCAGAAATACATCTAGTCATCAAAATATTGAATCAGTTATTAAGCATTTAAGTGACTATGTGCTAATCACTGTGATATGTTCTGTACGTATAACAAAAAAATGAAAATCTCTGCTCTTAAGGGGTTCATTATATTCTAGCAATTGTCTTGGATTCACTAAATGGAGTTTTAATTTAATACAGTCCAGATTGAAGAAGGGTTTTTCTAAATTTTGAATTCAGTTTACTAGATGTTGGGGCAGATATTATCCACAAAGCATTATGCTACTCATCTGTTATACAAAGTTAAAATAAAGCATAATCCTTATTATTTAAATTGCTTACATTTCATTGAGTTTGATAGTCTCCAATTCATCAGAAGTTCCTATGAATTTTTTTTCTTTTTTGACATGAGAAATTTCAAAAATTCTGTCAAAAGATTCTTGGCTATTCAGAAAAGATATACTTAGACATCCACAGATCATAGAGTAAACCACTGAAGACTACCTATTGGCCAGATTGTGGCAAATAAATAGATTGATAGTTCACTGAATAAGTCCTCCAAATATGATAAAGTTTGCCAATGGATAAGTTAAGTTGGGAGCTTAACAGGAAAAGAAAGTTGAACTGGAAAACTGCATCATTCTTTCCATGATGTCAAGTTGTGCCCTGCTAGAAAAAAAAAGTGATTTTTATGCAATTATTCTGCTGATATTATATGGTAAGAAATCAGGAAATACAATGACTCCAAGAGATTCAGAATTTCATGTGTCTCAAAAAAAAGACAACATATTATCAAGAAAGATTTCTTATGCCAGAAGTCATGGGAAAGAAGCCATTGTATTTGGGGGGCAGCTATATTGCACAGTGGATAGAAATCTGGCCCTGAAGTCAGGAGGATCTGAGTTCAAATTTGACTTCAGATACTTAATACTTGCTTAGCTGTATGACCTTGGCCAAGCCATTTGACCCCATTGCCTTACAAAAAACCTGAAGGAAAAAAATCATTCTATTATAGTCAGAAGTTATTCTGTTAGTGAAAAAAGAAATTGAATGATTTGTCTAGTAGGAATAACAAATAGGGAGGGCCTAATCATTACACTCACAACCAGAAAATCTTAAAAAGTAAAGAAAGACCTTTAGAAGATCAGGTAGTTATTCTATGACAGGGTAAGAATAAATATTGCATGGAATAAGAAGCTTTGACTAGGTTGTGAAATTTGGCAATGGACTGAATATTGACCATGAATCAGTAAATCAATTAATTATTATGAGCTGAGTCCTGAAAGAAGAAAAGTCACTGAATGCCCCTTATCAAGTTATATAACATCTCAGACCCTCTTTTTTTCATTTATAAAAATAAGGGAATTATAGCAGATGAGCACTGAGATCCTTTACAACTCAAATTCCATGAAGGTTTCTTAGTGTTACATAGTGGTGCAGTGAATGGCCTTATAGTCAGGAGGACAGGATTTCAAATTCAGCCTCAGACACTTGACTCTTAACTAGCTATGTGATCCTTGGGCAAGTGAATTAATTCTGATTGCTTCACATCCAGGGTCATCTCCAGTCATCCTGATTCATATCTGACCCCTGAACCCAATTGACTCTAGAGGAGAAAGTGAGACTGGGGACAGCACAGCCCCCCTCACCCAAATCCAGTTCATGTGCTAGACATGTCATCACTCCCTGATATCATGATTTTCTTCAAAAATGGACAACCATAGGAAAAATGTATTTCCTAAACAAAGAGGCAAGTCTAAGGGGAAAAAAATTAAAATTGTTTCTTGAGCATATCCTTCCTCCTTTTCTACTTTCTAGCCATTTTCCCTTTTAGATATTAAGATGACCTCATGAAATCCTAAACCCCTTTTCAGATACCATGTAACCAAAATTGTTTCATGTTCCTATTTACTTCTTTCCTTAGCTTCAATCAAAATCCCAATTCCCATTCCCTTATAGCAAAGTAACTTGGGTGTTCAAGGAATAATCCATTGAATAATTCACTAAAAAAATGAATGACTGTAGAATCCCTTTACCCTTCCTATGACATTTGCTTTTTAAGGGGTTCCTGTTAATTAGAATGACTATTTAATGATAGAATTCCAGGTACTTTTACAAACAGAATCAAGGAAAAATGCACATAGAGGAAAATGAGGATTGTGCTTTGATAATGTCTATGGTTCCTTCTAGTTTTAAGATTCTATATTAAAATGTAAGATATTTTGGGACTAGTCACATATAGGAGAAAAAAATTCTGTACCCTTGTGAGTTCCTCTAAAGTATTCCTGACTAGCAAATAAACACATACATATATTTTAAATTCCATTATTTTCCCACTGTGTTTCCTAAAAGCAAAAACGGGACTTTTGGGGAGTGGGGTGATGGAATGGAAGGAAATGGACTTATGATGATCATTAGTATATATAATTGTTTGCAAGTTAGGTATATTGCATGGAATGTTAGTACGTTTGTCACCTAATACAATATAGAGGGGGGGAAGGAATAGATTAAGCATTATTAATTGCCTACTATTTTCCAGGGAACTGTGATAATAAATGCTATAACCATAAATATTAACTACTTCAACCCTCATAAAAAACCTGGGAGGTAGGCAGTATGATCATTCCCATTTTATAACTGAGAAAATTTAATTAGGCAAAAGTTAAAACTTGTCCAGGGTCACAGAACCAGGGAATGTCTCAAGTTGTATTTGCTCTCAGGTCCTCCGACTAGATTCAGTGCTCTATCCACTGTGCTCCCTAGTATATAGGATCCATGATGCAAATATATCTATAGGTTGTAGATATATATAGTATTTGACACTTACTAGATGCTTAATAAATATCTTTGGATTAAATGATTAAAAAATGCAAAGCACTCATTTTAATTTATGTCATCTTTCTGTGTGAAATTAGAAAACTAATTTGAATTTAAAGTTAGTGTGATATATTCTCCACAGTTCCTATTTTTAATGCATGAGGCTAATAAATAGTGGCAACCAAAATTAACTGAGTAATACTATGCTTTTCTCCCTTAGGAGACGACATATGTATTTCTTCAAATGAGATTTATTTCATAATACTGGATAAAATGAGATGCTTGCGGAAACGTTCAGCAGTGTCATTCTTAGGACTTCTTGTCATTTGCCTTCTGTTCATGAACCTGTACATTGAAGATGGTTATGTCTTGGTAAGTTTCTTAGATAGATTAAGTTTTATAGGAACAGATTCTATCAGTTCTCCAATTTGCAGCTTAGTCAAGCAAAAGGCAAATTGTCTCTGGAGAGGTCATTGTCCTAGGATTTAAGATCTAGGTTTCAAATCCTATCTGAAATGTTTACCTCTTGGGTGACCTTGCATATACTTAGCCTCTGGGGGCAATTTCCTTAAGGGGACTAAAGGAGATGACTACATCTAGGAGCCCATTATCTTAAGTTAGACCCTCATCTAAGAATCAACCTCATGATGTTCCTTAGCTTGGTAAACAATTACTGAAAAACATTTAATCACAGAGATGAGTAAACTCAATGGGACAGTGTCTGGATTATCTATTTTTTTCTATCATTTTTTTGTTGTTGAATGTTGACTGAGTTGAATAATTATTTAAGTAATCTATGACCTTATAGTATTAAGATGATACTTGTGTATATTTGGGTCTAGAGGGGTCTTAATTTGCATGTGCCCAGACAGCCCAGCCAATGTTTGTAGACTCATTTAGAGCTATTTAATTTACTGGAATTATTGGTCCTTATTGAAATATAGTAAGAAAACCAACTCTTGCTGCATTAAGAATTAATTATGCTTCCTCAAAGCTCCATTGCCTTTGAAGTACCTTTTAATGAGTATTACTGTTTTGTTTAGTCAAAGAAAATTGACATTTTCCCTCCCTTTATAGGGTGTTGACATTTGAATTGATTTTTGAATGGCCCTAAATAGCCCAAATTGGGCCTACATACATATCCATGTTTCTTGATTAAGCTTCAAGAGACAAATATACTCAGATATTCAATGGTTTGGACAGGCAATTTTGCTTCTCCTTTATAAATGAATCTGAATGAGAAATGGGAGATAAGCACAAAGATATTATTATGGAATCATCTTTTATATCAGGTTATAGAAACATATCCAGGACTGATTCCACATTCAACAAATTGATGATAGATTTCTTGTTCACCATAATCCAATTCAGTCAATGAATGGTAATTGAGATAAGCAGGATAGAGGAAAACTTTGCTAATAGTGATTTAATTAAGAAGCTGATACACTAAAGGGGCTGGCCATGAATGCTGAGGAATGATTCTCTTCTCTTCTTCACATTCTTATTGTTTGTAAGTCTGGAAGACTGTGGTGTTCATGGATGGGCAGTCCAGTTTAGTAGAAAGGACACAATTTAGAGTAAAAAAAGACCCTTCATTTGATGAACAATTATGAGATTTTACTATGCGACTGTAGACAAGTCACCTGCTTCCCCAAGCCTGTTTCGTTATCTATAAAGATGGAATTATACACTTCTTCTGACATTAAATAGTAATGAAATCGGATCATAAATCCTAACGTCCTAGCTGTTGGATGATGACTTGACTTGTAAGT
Source organism: Macrotis lagotis (assembly GCF_037893015.1). Lineage (NCBI taxonomy): Eukaryota > Metazoa > Chordata > Mammalia > Peramelemorphia > Peramelidae > Macrotis > Macrotis lagotis. The sequence continues at coordinate 302,696,316 of NC_133659.1, read as the reverse complement.
GATTTGGATTTAAGTGAGATAGAGCTGTGCAAACTCATTACTCTCTTCTCCAGAGTCATCTGGAGTCCAATGGCAAAACACAGGTCAGAACTGGTGACAGCCCTAGTTGCAATGGGAGATCTTTGTCTTTCTAAGCTAAAGTCTTTCCCAGGTCTAGGTTGCTTCAGGCAAAACCCATTTAGGAATTAAAAACTAGAGAAGAATTGAGGCAAGATATTATTTTTTAGTTTGCCTTCACAAAAGAATCTATCTGGGAGACAAAATCCCTAAAGTCAACAAAATAAGGCAACTATTATTGAGAAGAAGCCTTGAAGTCAGGAAGAAGTGGGTTCAAGAACTACCTCTAACATATATTATCTATATTTCTCACAAGACACTGATCCTCTCAATTCTCTTTTCAGGTAAGCTTCTGAGTTACAATGAATTTGGTAGAGAGATGCCCTATCTCAGAGCTCCTTATAGATAAAAACCAAAGGTCCAGTCTCTAAATCTATGATTATTATTTGGGTTTCAGATTCTAGGATAGTAACATAAGAATCAACAGACTGGGAGGGCAGCTAGGTGGCATAGTGGATAGAGCACCAGCCCTGGAGTCAAGAGGACCTGGGTTCAAATCTGACCTCATACACTTAATAATAGTTGCTTATCTGTGTGATCCTGGGCAAGTCACTTAATTCCATTGCCTTAAATAAATTTTTAAAAAATGATAAAAAAATCATCAGACCCAGTTGTGTTTTCCTTGAAAAACAAGTTGAATAAATAGCAGATGTTTTGAGATTAGTCATATCCATCATTTTATTCTTATTGTGAAGTCCCCAAGAAGAACCTATATAGTGATGTTCTACATTGGAAGTCCAGAAGATCTAAGTTGAAATCCTGCTTCAGGAAAACACTGTGTGATCCTGAAAACACTCACTGACTTCTTCCAAGGCTTAATATTCTCATCTGTGAAATGGAGATTATAATAGAACGTACCTCCTAGGGTTGTCATAGAAATCATTTGATAGAACATATGAAAAGTTCTTTATGAAACCTTAAAGTGTAATGTAAAGGCTATTAAATAATAGATAAGCAACTGTTCATTAATCTAGCATATTAGAAAGTCACATGACACTGTGAAGTTAAAGGGCTGTTTAGGGTCGAGGGTAATAATTCTTGTACCCAACTCTTTATTAAGTTAAGGGGTGTACCATATTCAATATGCTAATCAGTTACTAGAACAAATAGAGAAATGAATGTCTGTACTTCCTACTTGGAAATCATTCTTGTTTCTGTAACTGTTATCTAGAGAAGGAATAGACATTCTGCCCCCTAATAAGTTAAACGAATAATACAAAGAGCAGGAAGACTCTCAATCTTTGTTTTCTTCAATGAACAGTTTGTCTACAATGAGCTTTCAAGTGGAATTTCATTATGCTAAATGTTCAGAGGATTACTATTTATAGAAACCTTCCTACAAAAATCTCTCCTGAAGAGATAGGCCCCTTTGAAATCATTGTAAACCTTGTGAATAAAAGGTCATTTGAAAAAGTTAGAATAAGTTCAGCATTTTGTCCCAGTTTTATCTTCATTTCTTTAACAAATGTGTAACTATTGAGCCAGGCATAAAATAAATTTCAGAATCCCTGGCTTCATGGAACTTAGATATCTTGGACATGATCACAAATATGTGTAATGAAAAATTTTTGCTGTTCAGTCATGTCTGACTGACCCAATTTGGGGTTTTCTTGGCAAAGTTACCAGAGTATTTTATGATTTCTTTCTCCAATTCATTTTACAGATGAATAAACTGAGACAAACGAGGTTAGGTGACTTGACCAGGGTAATGCAACAAAGAATGAGATAGTTCCCAATATACAAAAAAAATCTATGTAAGGAAAAGAATTTTGTAAAAATGTTGGTAAAGTGGATAAAGCACTGGCCCTGGAGTCAGGAGTAGCTGGGTTCAAATCCGGTCTCAGACACTTAATAATTACCTAGCTGTGTGGCCTTGGGCAAGGCACTTAACCCCATTTGCCTTGCAAAAAAAAAAAAAAAACCTTAAAAAAATGTTGGTAAAGCAAAAGAATTCCATAGAAATGATACAATTGAATTTTGGGGAAAAAAACTGGCAAACTTTCTAATTCCCATTAGGTGATAAATTTAGAGTTAGAAGAGATCTTAATGCCATAGGATTCTAGTTTGAGGTCACCTAGTCCAATGCTTTCATTTTAGAGATGAAAAATTGGCTCAATAAGTTTAAATGATTTATCTAATATCACATAGGTAGTGTCAGAAGAAAATTTGAATCAGATCCTATGATTCCAAATTCAAATCATTTCTAATGTTCTACTCTGTCTTGTTAGCTAAATTCAACTAAGTCTTTTTCAATACTTTTAGTATTATGCTCAGTGTTAGTCAAATTCAATATTTCCAGTTACCTGTGATCTCATCACTGTGGGGAACGTGTTTCCATGTGTTCATCACAACCCACTTGCATTTTCCTAGCCTCATCTTCTACAATTCTCAATCATGTCCTCTCACAGTCGCTCCAAAGGACGTTCTATGAACCTTTATCAAGGTCTTATAATCATAGAGATGTTAAAGATATGGGAATTTTTTTAAAAAGTCTTCTCTCAAAGAACATACATTATCCTAAAGCATGAAAACATTCACAATAATGAAATAATAAATTCATCAGTAGTTAATAGAATATTATCTGGACATTAGCACTAGGTGTTAAAGATAAAAAGAAAAATCAAATAGTTAACAGTCACTGTTCTTAGGGACCCCAGTCTATGTAAGGAATCAATATATGCAAATGAATATGTACATCTAAGATATTATAGCATCAATAGTAGCCTCGATAAGATTGGATTGGATCTGGAATTAAGCAAAAGTGAGTTAGAAACCAGATCGTGTTTTAATCTAGCTCTTATGGCCATCAATGAGGAGAGAAATTGTGATGCGATGGTTTGGGGCAGGGAGCCCTTTTCTCATCATAAAGACTAACAATTGTCATAAGAAGCAGATCAACACAACAGCCTGGGGAGTGTCAGCACTACCCCAACTCTTACCCCCAGTTTGCATCTCACCATCAAAGTCATTATCTGAGTAAGTAACTCCAATGTGGATGTGACCAACTGCCACACACAGTGCAAATAACAGCTAACTAAAGCAACAAGGTACACTGAGGAATGTTTCTGACAGGTCAAAACACCACTACTGCCTTGACCATCATCTACCTTCGCTTCCCAGAGGGAAAAGCTCAGGATTCTAAAGCTAAGAGTTTTGGGAATAAGTGATGCGTCTAACCTAGTGTCATCAGTCATCATTCTGGAAAGTAATCCCAGTGAAGATACAGCCTGGCAACTGGTCCTGAAGGTGCCATGCTCATGGCCACCAAAGACCCAGAAAAGAAACTTCTTACTGCCAAAGATTTGGCATTGTCAAATGGTTCTTTATCAGAAACCAATATGATTTTGGCAATGGATGATATTAAATAAGAAGCATTAATATCTGCACCCTAAAGACCCTGGGTGTTTCAGAGCACCGGTCCTGGAGTCAGTAGGACCTGAATTTAAATCCAACCTCAGACACTTAACAATTACCTAGCTATGTGACCTTGGGAAAGTCACTTAATCCCACTGTCTTGAGAAAAAAAAAAGAAAAAAAAAGAAAAAAGAAAAGAAAGTAAGCTTCTTGAGAAAAAGAATTGCCTTACTTTTCTATTTGTATCACCAGTACTTAGCACAGTGATTTATACAAAGTGCAGTTAAGACTTCATTCATAATAGCAATCTTACTACACACTATATACTATTGTAACTAATGTTACAATAGTATAAATCAACTCCCCCACTAATCCTTCTATGAATAATAAAAAAATCAACAAATGAAGCTCACATGCCAAAACCATTACTAGGTTAGCAAGCAGATCAGAGAATATGTGACTTAGAGTCAGGAGACATCCTCGATCTATATAGTCCAAACCTAAGATTTTATAAAATTTGAGAAATAGACCTGAAGAGGTAAAATGTTTTAAAGGAAAATGATATCTAAAATTATATATCTGGTAAATGTCAGAGTCAGAATTCAAATGCAAATCATATGGCTATGAATTCAGCCTTCTAGCCATGATAACACACTGATTTCACAAGTCTACCCAGATCAATAAATAATCATGATTGTGAGATATTTCAGAGGAATGAATTCAAAGAAAGATTTTGAAAGTAAAAAAATATTCAGATGATATTTATGTTAATAAAAATAAAATTTTATAGTCAATGAAGACTCTTTTTACCCTTTCAATGACTTTCTCAATAGTATTTTGACAATTAATAATTATTTAAATCCCAAATATTGATTTCTATGAAACCATAATATATCTAACATTCTGAAATTCATTTGATTCCCTCTATTTATAATGGACAATTTTCATGGTGAACCAATACTTCTTTCAATAGCATTTAATATAGGGAGATTCTAGTGATAACCATCACCTACTCTACCATGTGAATTCTATGTTTCCCCTAGATTATTTCATTTGAGTTTCCCTGGGGTTTCAAGAGGATAAAAGATATATCCTAAAGTAGAACCATGCTTAATGTTCATTCTTTCAAACAACAGACATTCATTATACATACCCTATATAGGTACTCCCCTTATGTTGTCATATGGGAGATGCAAAGTAATAAGGTAATAATCCTTGCCCTCAATACATAATTCTAGTCAGTAATATGCTATATATGAATAAAAAAATTAACAACTTGTAACTAATCCAAAGGAAGATATTTTCAGTTCATGAGAAGGAATTTATTATGCATGAGAAAGCATTCTAAAAGATTTCAGAGGGGGGGAAATCTCACTTCCAGATGGGAAATCAGAATAGGCTTCAAGAGAAAGAGGTTTTTACCTAGTTCTTAAAGAATTGATAAGATTTCAACAGGTGAAGATAAAAGAAGAAAAAGCAAAATGTAATTTGAAGAAAGGATGAGTAGTCTAAACAAAAAAGCCACAGAGATGTAAAATAACAGTATGTGTGTGGTTTCAGGTTCATGGAAAAATTGTTGTATAAGGCAGATAGATTAGAGAATATTAGGGTCAGCTTTATATGCAAGACTACTAAGTTTTTATTTATTAAATAGTTAATCAAAGAAGTTTGGTGAATAATGGCAAAGTTTTAGTAATAACAGTTTATATAGATTTGGTTCAAGCCTATCTGACTTTTGATGACTCCATTTGTGATTTTCTTAGTAAAGATACTGCCATTTCCTTCTCCAGCTCATTTTATAGAGGAGGAAACAGAGGCAGGTAGGATTAAGTGAATTGCAAAGGTTTTCAAATCTCTAGATCAGATTTTATCTTATATTTGAACTTCCTAACTTCAAGTGTGCATTCTATCCACTGTCTTATTTAGTTGCCCAATTCATTTAGATGTTTCCCAATTGACATAACAATTTTCTTAAAATTAGCAATACAGGAATGACCATGCATGTTGTATTATTATTATCACCATAATGACTACTACCATCATATCACTTTCAGTTTGGCAGAATGGCTAGAAAGTCAGCCCATAGCTTGGTATAATGATTAGAAAGTCAGCCTTATTGTCAGAAGGATCTAAATTCACATTTTACCCCCTGGAACTTGATGGTTAGTTATCTCTGAACAAGCCACTTAAACTCTCTAAGATAGGCTATAGAGAAGGTACCTAGTTTGCATTGGTGTGAGCAGTATCATCTTGGGAGTTTACCCATTAAATCATAGATCCAATCCCAATTTCTGGATTTAATTTTATTACCATTTCATAGGACAAGAAATTAAAATCAATAAAAATTAGTTGATCTGCACAAAGTTGGTAGGCAGACCTACAATACGACACGAGTTAGTCTAACTCATGATTAAACAAAGAAAGAAGATACAACAGGTCAGAAGACAATTTAGTTGCCAAAAATTTCAGTGCTAATTCAAATATAATCAAACAAATCTACCAAATCATAGATAAATATCCCTGTAGGAGAATATATTGTAAAATAAATACTTATACTGAATATTAATATTAACTATGCTCTATCATCTTTTATTTTCCCCTTAAATATCTCCCTATGACATTTTCTTTCTTTATTCTTTGAGGCAATTGAGGTTAAATAATTTGCTCAGGGTCACACAGCTAGTGTTAAGTGTCTGTGACCACATTTGAACTCCTGTCCTCCTAGCTCCAGAGTTGCTGTTCTATTCACTTTGTTAGCTTTCCTTTCCCAATGACATTCTAACCTGATTCTGACTTCACTAGGGAATTACCAAAGGAGGAATTTAACACCTCTGCACTTCACTACTATAATGAAACCTTGAATTAGAATGATTGTAGGTTGCCAAGAATAGAAAGGAACATATAAACAAAAGAGAAAAATGTGGAGTTAAAAAAAAACAATGGTCTTTAAGCATGAATTTTATATGGAGGGCAATACAGAATCATCACTAAAGATATATTTTGACAACTGGGTTAATTCTGCAAAAGGGGAAATAAGATCTTCACAGACTTATCATATATAAAATCTTAAGTCCACTCACCTTATCTGACATTTAGTGGATATATCCTCAAATCTGATGCCATGTTTAGAAGCTTCACTTCTGGGTCAACTAGGTGGTACAGTGGATAGAGCACTGGCCCTGGAGTCAGGAGGACCTGAGTCCAAATCTAGCCTCAGACATTTAATAATTGTCTAGCTGTGTGATGTTGGACAAGTCAGTTAATCCCTTTGCCTTGCTAAAATCAAAACAAAAGTTTCATTTTTGTGTATTAGTGGACATATTGTCATGATTTTTTTAATGAAATATAAGCTACATTTTAAGAAAATCCAAGTAGAAAAATGATGAATTGTCTTCAAAACTTTGGGCTTCTTAACCTGGGGCCCATTAACTTTATTTTTTTATTATTTTTTTTAGGTTTTTGCAAGGCAAATGGGGTTAAGTGGCTCATCCAAGGTCACACAGCTAGGTAATTATTAAGTGCCTGAGACCAGATTTGAACCCAGGTACTCCTGACTCCAAGGCCGGTGCTTTATCCACTACGCCACGTAGCCGCCGCACCCCCCATTAACTTTAAATAATATATTTTAATAACTTTATTTCAGATACTACTATATTTGAATGTTAATGAAAATTCACAATGCTGTTAAAAAAAAGACATTTGATACTTACTAGATGTGTGACCTGGGCAAATCACTTAACTCTGACTACTGCCCCCCAAAAAAGCAAGAAAGAAAAAACTAAAACAAGGCAGCTAGGTGGAAATAATATATTGAAATAAATTTCAAAACTATTTAGATATATTCAATTTAGTTTATAATTCAATTAGTTTTGTACTATTTAAAATATTCTAAGAAATGATCTGAAGACTCCACCACATTGCCAAAGTGATACAGGACATACAAAAAAAGGTTTAGATCATCTAGTGTAGAGTCTACATTTATATATCAGTTGGAAGCATAGTAGATAGGGTGCTGAACCTGGAATCACCAAGATCTGAGTTCAAATCTGGATTCCCAAAATTACCAATATTATGACTCTGAGCTTATCACTTACCTCCCCAAGTCTAAGTTTATTCAATTATAAAATAAGATAATAATAGCACCTATACCTTATTAGATCTTTAAGAGGATCCAATGATATATTTGTAAAAAGAATTTGGCATATAATAGGAGGTATGTGCATTTATATTCTAGTTGATTCTTTATTTTGGTGCATATATATATATATATATATACACACATAAAGTAACACATTATTTGTAGAATAATAATAACATTTAGGGAGAGGCTCAACAGACACTTCAAAATAGTCAAATAAAATAACTCAGTATAAAAATAAATAAAGAAAACAATGCTAGAAAGTTTAATTAAGTTCTTTTTTATCTTTTATGTTTTATCATGTCTTTCATTTTGTGTAGTGGCATACAATGCAGTGAAAAAAAAAGACTAAATTTTGAGGAATATATTTGTTTTACTTTATACTCCATATTATGTTTTTCCCTGTCATTATAATACCTATAAAAATCATGTAAACTTAAGGTTAGCATTGTCATTGAGTTTGAGATCATTAATCTGATTATTCTATGCATTTACAAGTGGTTTAAAATATTGCATTAAAGCAAGGAATTTGATTTTGACAGTGATTGCATGTACAGACAACCTCAGAGTACTGATCTGATTACTTTTTCACAAATCTTAATATTTATCAATGTCTACATGGTACTTTATGTTTATGTAGACACATACACACACACATATCCTATAGAACAGACTTTGTATGCTTTTAATTGTAAATTTTAGTTAGTGTCACTTAAATTCAATTAGTATCCCTAGGTGAAACTTTGCACATTCCAAAAGGAAATAGATTGATTGTATTCCTTTTGAATTACTGAGAACTGTTTATCTGTATTGTAAAATAATAAGGATAAATGTTTTATTGGGAAATGCAATACCTTTAAAATTATAGATTAAATCTTGTTTCAACAAATATTGGTAACAACAAATTCAGCATAGCAGAAATTATTAACATTTCCCCACCAATGACTCCCTGCTTTATTGATAGAGGGATTAGATTTGTGATTTCCTTTGTATATAGGTAACTCCCAGGTCAGGAAACTGTCATCTCTACCTCTAAACGTAACTGTCCAGGGTGCTAAACGGTTAACTTGCTTACCCTAGGTCTCATAGTCCTTCTATTTTAGAGGCAGAACTTGAACCTACCTCTTCCTAACTTTGAGGTAAGTGCTTTATCCACTATGACAAGTTGTCTCTATTCTAAAGGAATATGTAAGAATAATTTCATCTAACCAAAGAATTTGGAGTTTGTTGTAATAGAATCTGGCATTTTTAATTGGCCATGGTATGGTTTGTTAAAGCCTTAATAAGATTTCGATCAAATTAGGCTGAGTCTTAAGGTCCCTTTTAGCTATTGAACTATGATCTCCTGATCCTATGAGATTCTCTATTTTTCAGAATAATTATAAAAGATATTAAGGTGAATCTTGCAAAACCAAAGCCAAATTAGACCAGAACATGGAATTGATCTCTTCAATCCCACAGAGAGCTCTTATCAGTTAACATATAGTTATAAAAAAATATTTTCAAACTATTCCACATGATATTGTGGTAACAGAATGATGAATACATCTTTCTTTTTTGAGAAATGCCAGTATAAGTATAAAGGAAATAATTTGGTTAGAGTGTCCACTATAAACCAGAATAAAGGTGGCAGACACAGTCAACTAGGTAAGCCAGAAAAAAATCCAATTTCTATTTATCTATTGCATGTGCTACCTCTTCACAATGTTTAGATATCTGTGGCCCAAATGTTCCTTTTTCATTGCTTAAGACAGAGATTTTCATCCATATGCACCTGTTACTCTTTCTACCTCTTTCTTGCCATTTAGAAGGGAGACAAACAACTCATTAGAGAAACATCCACACATCAACTGAATTCAGAACGTTATGTGCACACTTTTAAAGATTTATCTAATTTCTCAGGAGCTATAAATGTCACCTATCGCTATCTAGCTGGCACTCCATTACCAAGAAAAAGTAAGTATCCTTACATTAATTAGTGTGTGAAAGTGCTTTGTAAAAAGTTAAGTGTTTTACAAATCTAAGATATTCTTATTTAATTACTTCCAATATAGCGAAAAATATTAAAGGTTTTCTACATGCCAAAATTATTGGCATATACACTCAGTTCAGTTTTTAAAAATCAAATATTAATTGACATTGTTGACAAACTGATTTCATTTTCCATTTTTTAATTTAGTGTTGAGGTTTCAAATTAATCTCGATAGGAAAATCATAGCAAATCTTTTAAAATCTGTTATATTTATTTTGCAATGATAGTGAATGTATATAAATCATGAAGGGTGGATCTTTTTTCCTCTACTGTTCATTTTGCCTATATGGTACAGCTAAAATGTAAAGGTTTCATTAGGAAGCATGATGACAGAGGGTTTTAGAAGGCATCTCACTAATTATACTGGTTTTTATGTATTTTTAGCACTTTTACATATTATGGCAAGTTAAAATTTCTAGTTCCAGCACACAAGTTTTATCATTTTAGTGGATTTTTCTACCCCAATCCTTTCTATCCATAGTCCCTGCTTTCTTGTCTCCTTCCTTGATCTATGGGACGAGTATCTTCAAATTGACTCCATATTTGTGCCCCATTTAGGCCATTCTTCCCCAGCATCCATATGTTCCCCTCACTCCTCTATCCTCAAATATTCATTTTGCACTGTCTGTTCTCTCAGGACCATGGCTCCTGTTTACTAATCTGATCAATGAATTTGTTCTGAGGCATTGATGAGGAATAATGATTCTATGTGCTAGACTTTTCAAATAATATGCCTACTTTTTCAAAAGAGACATATATTGCACAAATCCAAAGGACTTACTGGAAATTTGATGAATGGAGGTAGGCTGCCAGGGGAGATATTAGTGCCCAAAGGAATTTTAACAACTCAATACTGAAACTATGTTCATGACTATCAAGTCAGCATATACATAAAAAAGCCAAAATTATTAAACAATGAACATTAGCACCATCTTATCTTGTCATTATGTCACTAACTTTTCAAACATTTTGCTCAACAGATTTTGAGAATGTGATTTTATTTAAATGAAAAATATAATCATAAGAAATTGGAGGCAGAAATGATTTTAGAAAACTCCCACTTTTCATTTATTGGATGTTTCTGGAGGAAGATTGATATATTACACATTTCCATGAGACCCAATTAAATCAATAAATTGTAGAATCATTTAAAATAGAAGTAATTTCAGAAGTCATCTATTATGACAATTACATCTCCTGTAATGACAGCATTCCCAGCAAATGAACAGCTAATCTATTTCTGAAAACCTTTAGTGTCAGGACACTCACTGTCTCTGAAGATAGTCAAGCTCATTTTTTTTGAGTAGCTGTAACTGCTATTTCCTTTTTATTCTGGTGCATAATAAATTTTATCCCTTCCAAGCACTGGACCTAATTCTATACTCTATGGCCAAATAGATTAAATCAAATCAAATAGATCAAAACATCTTTATTCCATCCACCAGTCTATTTTGCATCTATATTCATATGGAGACAACTAGGAGGCATAGTGGATATACCACTAGTTTGGAGTTAGGAAAACTAACTTAGTTGTCTGACCTTGGACACCTCTCAACTTCAGATATTTTCAACCCTAAAATCTACCTATTTCACAGATTTGTTGTTAGGATCAATAATAGATAGGGAGCACTTTGCCTTTAAATGTGATAGATATGGTATTTCATATATCTAGATATATAGGTGCATGTATGGAAAAATAAAAGCCATTGACTTTATCCTAACTACAATTATTGTTTGGGTTAAAATATTGCCCAGAATTTGGTCAAGATGAGATATGAAGGAACTTTATTAGAAATTTCACTTTAGATTTAATAAAAATGTTGGTTAAAAAGAGGCTCACAATTCTCCTCTGACAACTCTATCATATCCCTGGTAGCTTTTCAATCAGTCAGTAACTCATCAATCACTACTTTCATCTGTCTAGGGTGGTATGCAGTCTACTCCCACAATGATGCAATTTCAGTTTTTCCTTCCAGATATACACAAAATTTGTCACCAAGGTTAGTTATTTGAAAGAATGTCAAGCTATGAATGAGAAAAGTCATTTCAGTCCTTCTATTAATTAGTCGTGTTAGCTAAGCTTTCTCATCTTTAAAATAGCTATAATACTTATATTAATATACAAGGTATTTATGGGGACAATGATCTAAGTGAATTACACAGTATTAAATGTGTAGGAGTTATTATTTTTATTACTGATTTGTTTTTGCCTCAGATTTGATAATTTCACATTTCTGCTTGTGCAACATTATGTTCCTATTGAATCCTCTTTGCTCATTTTGAAGTGTATGCTTCTATTGCTGTTTCATTGCATTTGACAAGTTTCTGTACTATCTTTGAAATTCTATTTATCCCTTGTCTCAAGATCTCAGCTTTATTTTATTTTTACCTTCATTCTGGTTATTAGTATAAAGTAGTATATTGATATATTTCCTGTTCTTTTTGAAATATTGGAGACCTCATATGCTTTTCTTCCTTCTTTGCTATGCCAATGTGATTGAGATATTCTATGTGGGAATTTTTTCCTCTTTTTCATTCCATTTTCCATTTAAAGCCTCCTGGATAATTTGATCAAGTCTTAGAGTGAGGAGCAGCTAGGTGGCACAATGGATAAAGCATTGGTCTTGGAGTCAGGGGAACCCAAGTTCAAATTCTGACTCAGACATTTAATACTTAGTTGTGTTACCTTGGACAAGTCAGTTAACCCCATTGCCTTGCAAAAATAAAAGTTTTAGAATAAACAGTTTCTTACTGATGTTTTCATCTTTGACACTTTCCTAAACAAAAAGTTAATGTCCCAAAAAGACAAGTCCTATTCCTTAATACCTTCTCATTCTTCTTATTCATTTGTATTATTCTTTTTTACCCAAAATCACAACTTTTAATGTTTTGATATATTTGTACCACTTGTATTACAAAGCACTTTCTATATCTTATCTCCTTTGAATCTTATGGCAATTATGAAAAGATCATATAAATACTATCATTCACATTTCCACAATGATAAACTGGAAATAAAGGAGATTAAATGAGTTAGTCATGGTCATACAGCTGGCATATTCCAGGGTATAGAGTCAAACCCAGTTCCTCTATCACCAAATCCTCTAAAACATGCTGACTCAATTCAGTTCAGTCAGCATCAATTAAGAGACTAATATTTACAAAACATGTGGTAGTTTCTGAGAATAGCAAACCTAAAGGAGATTATACATTCTCTCGGGGAAGGGGAAATGGATATGATTACAGATAAAGAAACACCAAATCTACTCAAAGAAACTTCCATCAATAAATTATAGGATGAGAGAAGTAGTGCTTATAATGATGAATTAGGAACTATCTTGATCTGAGTCTTAAAAGAAATTGGATATTCCAAGAAATGGAGGCATGGTACAAGAGTTTTTTGGGAATAAAGAATAGAAGACAAGAAATGGAATGTAAATTATTGCATATGGCAAGTGAGTCCATTTGCCCAGAATATATAGTGTTGATAGAAAAAAGTAAAAACAAATCCAACAGGAAAGAAAGACAAGAAGACAAGGTGGTGCTAAGATTGTGAAAAACTTTAAATATCAAACAAAAACTTTGGGGCAGCTAGGTGGCACACTGGATAGAGCACTGGCCCTGGAGTCAGGAGGACCTGAGTTCAAATATGACCTCAGACACTTAATAATTACCTAGCTGTGTGTCCTTGGGCAAGTCACTTTACCCCACTACCTTGAAAAACAAAACAAAAAGAAAAACTTTATAAATTGATCAAATGGGAGTCACTAAAGGTTCTTAAATTTTTGAAGGACATAATCATACCTGTGCTATTCCATTTGACTGTTATTTGAAGAATAGATGAAGTCTGGAAAGAATAGAGGTAAGGAGAAAAATCAGAAGGCTGGGGTGATAGTCCAGGCCAGGGCTGTCCAACCTTACTTTTAAGAGATTTATTGAAACAATATACAATATATTTTGATTAGTCATTAGTGAGAATTCTGTGGTGGTTTGACGTAGTTTGCTAAAGCATTTATAGTAAACCCATAGGGGGCCACATTAAATTGCACTATGGGTCACATTTTGGATAGCACTGGTCTAGGCCAATGTTAGCAAAAATTAAATAGAATGTAGCCATATTAGTGGACCGAAAGGCTTACAATTTACAAAATATATTGTGGATATTGATTTGTCAAACACTGACAGCTAATTGGGTAGAGGAGCATAAGTCAAATATAACTTAATAATAATAATATTGATAATGATAATAATAATAATAGTGTTGTCCTTCATTTTTGAAGAGGACCACAACATCAGGAAGGTGATGCCCTGACAAGCATGACTAGAGACAGTCCTAGATGCAAAGCAATCAGGGTTAAGTGACCTGCCCAAGTTCACACAGCTAGTCAAGTGTCTGAGTCTGGATTAGAATTCAGGTCCTCCAGTGGTGCTTGGCTAGCTGTGTGGAGGGTAGTGTCCTCAAAGGGAAGGGGAAATTAGGAAGAGTTTTGAATTTAGAGTATATATCATGACTGCCATTTGGGACATATTAAAAATCTAATGTACCTAGAGATATCTTGATGGGGACTTACAATTAGTAATTCAGGACTTGAGTCTGAGAGAAATATGTGAGAGTGATAAATAGTCATCTCCATAGAGATGATAATTAAATCCAATCCATGGAGACAAGTTACATTAAGAGAAGATAAGAACAAGGACCCTGGTATCTTCCCATAAAGGGGTGAGGATTGATGGTATTCTAACCCAGGGATATCAAGAAGTAATCACACAAGTAGCAGGAGAACCAGGAGAAAGGATTGTCACGTAAACCCAGGGAGAAGGCATTATCTGAAAGATTGTTTAAACTGAGATCTTCAATGACAAGTAAAAGAGTAACAGAAAAGTGTCACTCTAGCAGCAATTGATTTAACTTTTTATTCAGAACTTAATAATCCTTAAAGAGATTTTTTCCAGGTCCCATTACACACATTAATTAATTAATTCATTCTCTCTCTCTCTCTCTCTCTCTCTCTCTCTCTCTCTCACACACACACACACACACACACACACACACACACACACACAACTCAGTACAATCATTTTTCCACAGTAAAAAATCTTTAAGAATGATAATAATATTCAACTTTAAAAGCATCAGAATTTTATGTTATATGTGTACGTGTGCGTATACACCACAAAGAAAGCACTGCTTCTCATTGAGCATATCTAGGACAATCCTTTCCCCGCCCTCCAGTGGGGAATTCATAATGAACTCTTCTTCCTAGACCCAGAAAGGGAATTCCTTAGTGCCTAGGGATCCTTCTTAGATTACTAGAAAGTACTATCTATTGTGATATAGAGCAGTAGAAAAAGAACAATCTTTCAGTTCTCTCTCTCTCTCTCTCTCTCTCTCTCTCTCTCTCTCTCTCTCTCTCTCTCTCTCTCTCCCCCTCCCTCCCTCCCTCTCTTATCATTCACATCTACTTGGTTGCCAAGATAAATTGATTTGATTGCTATCTTTTGGATTACTCAAATAGCTGTCCTCCTTGCTAATTTTTCTTCCCTCCCCTACTTCAATCACTCATCACCATTCTGTTGTGGTCTTGCAGTAACTTGCTAACTGGTCCCCATATGGGCCTTCCTTCTCCAGGTCATCTTTCACCTATCACCAATATATTTCCTTTATATAAATTTAATCCCATAATTTAATTCCTCTATTCAAAAGAGGTTACTGGATTCACATCAATGCACAGGAAAAAAATGCAAACTTTTATAGCTGGTTATTAAATATAGACATCTTTCTAATCATACTTGGTCATGTTTTTCATACAATCTATGGTCCAGTCAAACTGAAATGCTAGTCATTCTGCAAGTATGTGCTGTCCTTTTCTGACATTGTAAATCCCAATGACTTGCATGAATGTTTTCTACAAGTTCAATTATTTAAATGATTCTTTTTCTTCAAGAATCATTAGTCTTCTATCTCCTTCTCTAGAAGTAATCTATCAAAGAATATTTTATCTTCATGAGACAGCTCTTGTATTTTTTCTAAATTAATTTCCATTACAGTTATTTGTATATGTCTCTAATAATAGACTATTGTTTAACCTCAATAGCTTATGGTTGAGGAGAGTTTAATTGAAGTGAATTTAAAATCCATATCTGCCCTCTATGTAACAAGCCTCATATCAACTAAATATGGTTAGTCATTAAATAATTATTCTTCCCTCCTTTGTGTTTATTTCCACCACCTTTCCTGCAGTATTGGTTTTGCTTTTTAGTTGTCTTCTTCAGAGTATTTTTTTCTCTTGGCTTTCTCTTTGGATCATGTTTTCCATCATCTTAAGGGATGTTTCTTACACTCCAATAATATCTAGAGACAGAGAAATGAGGTTGGAATAATATTTTCCAATCAGTGTCACTAATAAATATTATACATGTAGTAGTTCACTATCTTGGGAAAAATATATGAATAGAAATTTCCTTAAGAAAAACAAAAGCACTAGGTCTTTACAATCCTTATCTTCTGAGTCTAATGTTAAATATTTTTGACTTCCCTTGGCAACTCATGGAACATCTTCTTTCCCATGGGTTTACTCTAATAGCCAATTACTAGCAAAATACTCACAAAACTATTTGCCAGGAAATGTGCTCTGTCATCCATGGACATCTGTCCCAGAGAACTTACCAAGCTGACCTTTTAGAGTTGGCTCAGAAAACATTATTCCAAACAATTTCAAATGATTTCACTAAGAGATCACTAATTAGAAGAACCTTGCTAGTAAAAAGTATTCTTAGGATATGTCAACATTTTTCCTGAAAGATTCTGGACTTCCTCATTGCTTTCTCTTTTTTGGTGTTATCTCTACCATCTACTTTCTATCCAAGTTGAGGCTTGTCAAATTCTCTCTACTATGTATCTCTAGTGCAATTCTATTTTTCAGGTATATTCATTAAATAAATAAAACTTCTTCTTTGTATACTCAAACCATTTGTCAGTCTACTTAAGTCTATGGGTCATTTTTCAGAATAAAAGGGTTTTTTTAAATTACAATTGAAAGAAATACTTAAATTTCAAGTCAAGGTTAATAAAAATAGAGTGGTTTGTTTTCGATTCGTTTGCTTCCCCTTCCAATTTAAAAACTCCCCCCTTGAAATCTTTCTAAAGACTGCCCTGGTTGAAAAGCCCCTGTTCTAAATTGTATCTAATAAAAATGTTTCATTTGCAGAAAAAACAAAATATAACTCTTTTTTCACAATAGATCACATAGTAATGCTACATGCTAAACATTTCCATGGGAATGGAAATTTCCAATAATACAATATACTTCAAAGAATTTTTGACCTGAATACAAGGAACTGAATTTATTTTGTACAAAACTGAAAAGCTTACAGCTTGTACTAGCAGAAAGTGGGGAAACAATTTAACACAAATGAAAATGTCTTATAAGTTTTCAAAGAACAATATACTACAAAAAATTTTTCTTTGAAATAATCATTCAGTCACAAGAGGACTAAAAATGAATCATTTGTATTATCCATTTGCATACTGTGGATGGTTTGTCAACCATAACTTTGAATGATTTTGTCTTCTCAATTTTTTAAATAGTTTTAACATTATCTAAATATCTATCTCCTCTAATGGGCTTGTATGAGAGCATTAAATTGTAGAACATTTTACACCTGATTTTATTTGATAAACAAATGCTTAAAGTAACAATACACATTTCAGTATGCTTATAATCAAATTTGTTTTCCACAGAAAAGAATCAATTACATATAAGCCACAATAGTTTTCTTCATATGTAGCTTAATAATTTAATCACAAAATATCCTATATTTCATCATTCACTAAACTTACTTGTTATAGTAAAAGCCCTAAGGGCCAACTTTGATTGTTATGTGTTTTTCAAAGCATCTAATTCATCTTCCTTCTGAATTCTTTTGCCCAGAGTACCTAACAGTTGGACTTTCATCAGTCAAAAGGAAAAAAGGAAACTATTTGCTTGAAACAATCAAGTCTATATTTGAGCAATCCAGTTATGAAGAACTAAAAGAAATTGCAGTGGTGGTTCATCTAGCAGATTTTGACTTATCTTGGTGTGACAGTATGGTACGAGATATTACACAGAAATTTGCTCACCACATAATCGCTGGACGATTAATGGTCATACATGCTCCTGAGGAATATTATCCAATCTTGGATGGCCTTAAAAGAAATTATAATGATCCAAATGACCGAGTCAAGTTTCGATCCAAGCAGAATGTGGATTATGCTTTCCTTCTCAATTTTTGTGCCAATATTTCAGACTATTATGTAATGTTAGAAGATGATGTCCGATGTTCGAAAAATTTCTTGTCTGCCATTAAGAAAGTAATTACATCACGTGAAGGCTCTTATTGGGTGACTCTAGAATTTTCCAAGCTTGGTTACATTGGAAAACTCTACCATTCCCATGATCTCCCACGACTGGCACATTTTTTGCTAATGTTTTACCAGGAAATGCCTTGTGATTGGCTATTGATTCATTTCCGTAGTCTCTTGGCTCAAAAGGATGTGATGCGCTTTAAACCTTCTCTGTTCCAGCATATAGGATATTATTCCTCATACAAAGGAGCAGAAAACAAATTAAAGGATGATGACTTTGAAGAGGATTCATTTGATATCCCAGACAATCCACCTGCAGAGCTATACACAAATATGAATGTATTTGAAAATTATGATGCAAGCAAAGCATACAGCAGTGTTGATGAGTACTTTTGGTCCAAGGCACCTGCAGTAGGGGATTATTTTGTAATTGTATTTGAGAAGGCCATTAATATCAGCAAGATTAAAGTGAGTACTGGAACAGAAGATCGACAGAATGACATATTGCATCATGGAGCCCTGGAAGTTGGGGAAAACATAGGATGGAGCAAAAAAGGAAAACATTGTGCTACCTATTTGAGACTAGGGGAATTCCAAAATGGAAACTTTGAAATAGCAGATGTGAAGCACAAAGTTCCATTTGATATTCACTGTATAAGAATTCTTGCCACTAGAACACAAAAGGAATGGTTGATCATTAGGAGTGTTAGCATTTGGACTTTTCAGCCAGTGAATCAATGACTCCACTTTACTGAACCAGGTCTTCCTTTCTAATCAGAGAGTGCATAGCATCCATGGATAGCTGCAGGTGCTATTCACCAAGGGATGACTTGACTTTGTTAAAAAACAAACTGGAAATCTGGGATATTGTAACACAAACAAAAGCAATTTATTTTTTACTAGTTCAGCCAGGCAATATAAAAACACTAGTTTGTTGGTATGTTTTGAATTTTATAGCAAAAAGGTTTTCATTCACATCTTTGGATCTCCCAAGTCCCTCTCTGTTGTTATTGTTGACTTTCCAAGAGATGGCAATGCTTGATAAGAAAATTTCTCATCCAAATTGGTAGCTTTGATTAAACATTGTCAAAACAATTTGACTTCATTATATCTATGTATTAAAGTTGATGGAAGTTGATATTTTTATGCCATGGTTAATGTTGCTTTCATTTTAAAGAGAGTTTTAATAATGTAATCATATTAGTGTCTTGCCAGTTATATTTGAATGCCAAAAGAAATGATATGGATTAATATGACACATTTGAAATGTGAAGACTGATGTGTTAATTTAGTTGGACAGTGATTATTGAAAAGTAATTGTTGATAGTGTGCTTAATTCTGTAGTAGAACTCTGGGTCCAGTTTGTTCATCCAATGAGCTATAATAAGCATTGTTGTCAAGTAAAGGTGAAGTTAGTCCGGGGTAACTTAAATCCCTAGTTGCCGCTAATCTAGCTCTCATCAATCACATCCAGAATGAACAATGCCTCTAAGAAGCAAGGCCTTATGAAATAGTTCCCTAGGAGAGGGAAACCCATTCCAGTGACTTGTGTTAATGGCAAGATAACTTTCATGACAATCTTTGAAAAATATATTGACTCTATTGAATCTCTATTGTTAGATTTTTTCCCCTGAAAAACAGCATTATTCCTTCAATTTATTTTGTGGAAAAACTCAGTGAACATGACTTGGGGTAACTAAATTGCCTATCTCAAAAGGAAAAAAAAAACCAATAATATAGACTGTGCTTGGTTTAGTTTTATAGCAATTTACAGTAGATGCAAGCACATTTAATATTTGATTTTATTAAATGTTTACTTAAAATTGATCTAACTGAATAAAGGTTTAGTTTATCAGTGTTTAGCACACACCTAATATCTCTAAATGGTGCCATGGAAAGAGAGCTCAGGAGGATCTGAATTCAAATTCTGACCTAGAAATTTACTAGCTGTGTGATCTTTGGAGAACTCATCTCTCCCTCAATTTCCTCCTCCATAAAACAGGAAAATTATAACTCCTACCTCACAAAATTGTCCTCATATTCAAATGAGATAGTATCTGTAAAATGATTTGTTATCCATAAAGTGCTATGTAAGTGTTGGCTGCTAATATGATTGTTAATAATGGTATAATAATACCATCTGCTAGTTGACTGTCATAAAATGGGTTTTAGGCATGGAATGAGACTTAGGAATCCTTATAATGTATCCCCTAAAAATATGAAGAAGAAAACTGAGGACCCTAGAGATTGGACATATCAGCCAGAGTAACCCAACCCACAACAGTATTGTCAAAATCAGAACTAGGAAGAATCAGAACCCCCTCCCATAAACCCTTTTTGACTTAATTTCATTTTCCTAGTGTCTAACTTATACCGCAAGGCTTATGAACTCTTCTTTGGCATAGAGATACATCTAGAGTATTGCTGCTCTAATTATACCACAAATAATGGCTCAAAATGTAAAGCATAGTTATCCTCCCTAAAAGTATCAGAGAATAATTTCAATATCATCTATACATTGTTAGTGCTGTTGTTGAGTTGGTTCAGTAATGCCCAACTCTTTGTGACCCATTTGGGGATTTTCTTGGCAAAGATCCTAGAGTGATTTACTATTTCCTTCTCTTGCTGCTTTTACAGATGAAGAAACTGAGGCAGAGTTAAGTGACTTGCTCAGGGTCATATTGCTAGTAAGTGTCTGAGGTCAATTGGAACTCAGAAAGATGAGTCTTCCTGACTTCAGGCCTGTTATTCTAGCTGCTGCCACATACTTTTTTAAAAAACATGATATGAGGGCATTCTCCTCTTCCCTCAAGACTTCACTTAGACATGGTATCCTGTTTTGTTTTGAATTATTTTTAATTTGCCTTTGCTAGTCTTTGATATGTTTCTAGGGATGTAAGCCTTTCATAAACCCTATAAGACTGCAAAAGGTAGAGAAGGTGCATACCTATATTCTAAGAAGAAGCCCTTCACCTGAAAACTCATATGGTTATTATATCAAAAATCTGGTCAAATCAAACCAAACAAAATCATATCAATGCTTTCAATCTTTGATTCATATTCATTATTTATCATGGCATAGTAATATTCCATTCCATTTAGGTACCAAAATTTACCTTGTCATTCCCCAATAGATGACCATATATTTTGTTTCCATATCTTCTACAAAGAGTGACTAAGTTAATATTTTTGCATAAATGGTGATTTTGTGTCTTTTGACATTTTGTAGTGTACCTTCCACACTGAGATAACTGGATCAAAATATTTTTGTGTTGGTATTGATAAACCAGGGCCTGTGGGCAAAATATGGTCCAAAGTCTGTTTTTTATACTGAGCTAAAATATTTTTTACATTTTTAAATATGATAAAACTTTATTTTAAAATATATCTATATGTTAAGAATAGTTTTTACTTTTAAATAAAGTATATCATATTTAAAAATTTTAAAAAATTCTTAACTTGAAAATAAAGAAAAGGAGTGGGACAGACAGGATTTGACCCTTAGGAGAGGTTTACCCAAACCCTGCTCTCCAGCTCTCAGTCAGCGAATTATATAGGGGTATTCACCAAAAGTACCATATTCATACATACTCACTCTGAGGATATTAACCAACTTTATTTACAAAAGGTTGGCCATGAATGGGTTGTGATCTATACCACTGAAGGGAGTGTCTGAATGACAAGATCACACATCCATCATATATAATAAAAACTGGTATTTATAAAATACTTACATGTTGTAATGGGCTTTCTTCATAGTCCTATAAAATAGGTAATGTCAATAAGCATCATTATCTATTTTTTATAGAATCTAAAGAGACTCAGGTCAAGGAATTTGCTCAGAGTTCCAAAGCTTAAGTTATCACCCACCTAATAAGTATTAGAGATGGGATTTGAACCTGTATCTCATGACTCCAACTCTAATAATCTATTTTGTTGTTTTTCCTATTAGAATGTGCTCTGTGTTACTTAGCTTATATGGCCAAAACTCTATTCATATTTTAACTATCTAGTTAAAAAAATTAATGGAAAAGTTGTCCCCAAGTAGAATAATATTGCTCTTAAAATTCATCTGTACATTATGACTGAGAACTATCCTCCTTCCAAAGGGTTATATGTTATCTTTCTCCCCAAAGTATCAATCCCCTGTTCAAGTTTTAATACAGGCTCTTTCGCTGAATGTGACTGTTTTACAACACTGTGACTGTGTGTATTCATTTTTCATTACTATTTCACCATATTGGTTCCTGAATTTTATTTTTTCAATATTTGTTAATAACTTTTACAGAAGCGACTTAGATAAATTGCACATGCTCTCCAATAGAACAAAATTGTGCTAGAAGGGATAGAGAGCTTCCTTGGAATTAGGAACATTTGGGTTCAAGTCTTCCTCTGAGACCCCATCAGTACCCAAGAGCAATCCTCTTTGCTAAGGTGTTGATCTACATTGCTAAAGGAAACTCCTTATCAAAAAAAATTTTATGGTTTCAAAATCAAAAACTTGATCAAGGCAAAGCCAGACAAAATCATATCAATTCTGGTATTTTTTTTAATATTCTAAAATGTCATTAACTGTCTATCTTGCCATGTTAATATGGTTTGATATGATTCAATTCTTCTAGGAGCAAAATGTAACATTCATGGTATTCTTGAGACTTGAGACTCACAGACATTTAAAAAATACTATCTCTATTTGCATTTAATTCAGTCTGAGGGGTAATGCTGCATTGCCCCATCCTTGATCTGTCATGTATTAAAGGATTATGTTT
The DNA here is from genome assembly GCF_037893015.1 of Macrotis lagotis. Lineage (NCBI taxonomy): Eukaryota > Metazoa > Chordata > Mammalia > Peramelemorphia > Peramelidae > Macrotis > Macrotis lagotis. The sequence goes on along the minus strand of NC_133659.1, from coordinate 302,673,559 downwards.
TCTTCCTCAATTTCCTCCTTTTTATTGGTGACTTTTGGGATAAATATATGGCAAAATTGGAATTAGGTCCTGATGAATGACTAATTTACTTCTTTGGTACAAAATCTATTTGTAGAGACTTATTGCCATTATATAGCATTGTGAATCCTCTATGGATTGGGTCAGAATCAATCTTTCACATGTCATCTTCTAAAAAGATTTGCAGAAACAGTCAGAAGTACATAGTACTTCCTTTAAGAAGGACTGCCTCAAGGACTTTGGATAATGCATGCACCTTGCAAATTGGACATTTGCCAGTAGATATAAACTATGGTTAATGCCCCATTTTCCATAGAGATCATATTTCTCCTTAAATTTGATGACCCCATTATTGAAATAGAATTTTGAGGGAGTGGTAAAATGGAAACATCTCCATTTGAGGCTCAGAGGGAGGTATCAGTTTTATGCTATGGAAAGTGCTTTACATGAGTGAAATTATAAAAAAATCCATGTCTTACAGAATATTAGCATTAGAAGGGATTGTAGAGATCATCTAGTTGAATGCTCTTATTTTACCAATGAAGAAACTGAAGCTCCAGTGGACTAGAGATAAGAAATAGACTATAAATATGTTTACAGTAGCACATGATTTCCTGAGTTGAACCCCAATAACCTCACCTCAAGAGTGGGAAATAAGAGAAATTTATTTGGCTTAACTTTCCTTGTGATTTCAATTAGATTATATTCAAATAAATTATTTTCTTATATACAATTTTAGCCCACTACTACAGGCTTGTGGAAAAGTAATTTGGAGATGAAAATATTTAATAGAGGTATATTATAATTGCTATTGGAATTTGTTCATTTAAATGCTAGGAAAATATAATACTGGCAAATTGGAAGCTCAGAACATGGTAGATACCATATTTTTTAGTTTTTAATGGCAATTTGAATCTAATACAAATTTTTATGCTTAATACTCTTCTGCCATACATTAATGCTTAAGAAAATGAACCTTCCAGTATTTATGGACACACTAACAAATTAATTTCTTATAGGCACAATAAAATATGGAAAACACATTTTAGGTACAATAATAGCTGAAGATACTATAACCCCTCCCCACCCTGTGTCAATGTTAGCACTTTTGAATTCTCATGGAAAGTTATTCAGTTTCAGCTATAGATTTGAGGGGGTGGTAACAATATGACACTGAAGAAAATGCTTCATTTAGAGCCATTTTCTCCACCTACAAGACTAGGGAAACATGATGGTAACAGCCTTTCTTGGAAATTCCATAGTTGAATTAATAGGAAAAATATCAAAGGCAAAATTATTAAAATAGAGAAAAATTATTTTAAGATCTGTTTTTAAAAAAACAAGTACCTTTAGAGTATTATTTATTATTTTCAGGGAAAAAAGTCAGGAATCATCTTGGTTACGATGTCACTCTGGTCTAAACATACAAAGTGAGGTAAGGACTAATAAAAAACATCCGATAATTCAGAAAAAAAGTAGAAATCACTCTTAGATATCTAGATAGAAAAAGGCAAAGACATTTTGATAGAATTAGCATGATAATCACTTCAAATATGTTCCTGTATCCTTGACTTTTGACAGAAGTTTTTAATGGAAAGATTTCACTCAGTAAAGAAGAATAAAATGTTTGAGATGCATAGGATGATACTATTTCTAAAGTCTAAACGTATATAAACTGTGCATTAATTCATAAGATAAATGCCTTGTATGGTTATAGGAGATAAAGGTAAAATGGAATTAGATGACTAGGGCCATACTTTGTCAGAGATAAAACTTGAAAGTAAATTTTTGTGTCCAGTTCGCTGTATGCTATGGGCTGTTAGGCATAAATACAATTTTATATGAATTTAGTTTTTATGGATGTATAAATTACATAGCATTTTACCATTCAAATAATTTTTCTTTGGTACACGTTTTCAGAGTATAAATATAAGCACAATATCCTCTTCAGAGATCATTTTTACCTATGTTTCTAACCAATGCAGGAATCTCTTCTATAGATCCCTGATTAGTAGATATCTAGTGTTAAACACTTTCAGAATAAATATCTATCTTTTCAGGTCACAATGCAAACTGTTGTAGGATAATTTATTGATAGAAAATGCTTTCTTATATTGAACAGAAATTAACTTTTTGTGCCACTGATTCTTACCTGGCTTTCTAGAGCTACTCAAAATTAGACTTTTACCTATCAACCTATAAAATATTTGGACACTTTAATCATGGTTCTCTATAAGTCTTCACAGGATCATATGACAAAAATTGGAAGGGACTTTGAAAGCCAGTGAGTACAACCAGCTCATTTTAAGGTGAAAAGACAGAGGTCTAGTTCAGTTAAATGAATGGTGGGAGAAAAGTATGTATTAAGAATGCATACTCCGGGCAGCTAGGTGACGCAGTAGATAGAGCTCCGGCCCTGGAGTCCAGAGTCCCAGAGTTCAAAACTGGCCTCAGACACTTAATAATTACCTAGCTGTGTGGTGTTGAGCAAGCCACGTAACCTCATTTGCCTTGCAAAAACAAAAACAAAATGCATAGCTTATGCTATTAAAAAAACTTGCTCAATGTCACATGGTTTATAAATAGCATAACCATGTTTTATAAATAGGGGCTTTGACTTTAAATACTGTGTCATATATAACATATATTTATATTCACAATGTATTTATTTCAAATTATAATAGTTTATATTTAATATATAATCATATATTTTGAGATATAATATATTAATGTGTATAATTATATACATTTATAAAATATAAATTATATAAATGAAATAAGTATAGTAATAAATACACATATTATATTTATATAAATATAAATGCCTAAACATATCCATATTTATAGTTATAGAAATAAATACATTTACATATTTATATAAAAATAAATACTCTGTATCCTATACTGCCTCTCTTTTCTCCCTCTTCTCAAAACTATTTCCTCTGCTGTTCCTTCCAGACCTTTCAGTATCCTTGTTCCTTTCCATTGACCACATTCCATTTAATCAACATCTCTCTCAAATTGTGACTGAACCTAATGCTGTCTAATTTATAGCAGAATGTGTCATCTCTTCTATTTTGGATCTTTTGGGTTATTGGGTTGAGATGTGATTTCGCCATATTAGGAGCTTTCTGGAAAGGATGCATTTATCAATGCAAATCAACAACTCTTCGATTATTTTCAGTCAAATATTAGATACAAATAACCATGTTTGAGACAAAATATAACTTTGAAGTTTAAACTCTCCATTTAATATTATTTCTATAGTTAACACTTTGTATGAAATTTGCACAAAAGAGAAACTTCTTGATTGATAAAGTGCTATATATTATACACCCATACAAACTACATTCATGTGAAAAAACGTTTTACTCATGCTTATAACATATAGAGACTTGGACACAAAAATCTACTTTTCAAGTTTTTTTATGTCATCTAATTCCCTAACATAAAAATTACCTAAACAATTTACAAATTAAATCATATGTCCCATCTCTGGGTTTCTCTTACCCATCATATTTTATGAAAAATAAACTTGAATATTCCTATATTTAAAAAAACCAATTTGAATAGTTAAATTCTCAACTTTCTCTACTTGATGAGCATTTACAGCTATCAAATTAGAGAGGAAGCTTATTAAAAGCTCAGGAAATACTTAAAAACCTTTATTTTCAATTGGTTATGATTGACAGAGCTACATGATCAAATGAATTCAACAACAAATCCAAACCAACATTTTAAACCACTTTTCTGCAGTAATTAACAACTAGTGCTGAATTACTTCTGAGAAAGATGCTTAATTTGTACAAACAGTAGTAGCAAAATAGAGACAGTACTAGAAGAAAATTTCTTAGCTGTTGCATTCACTAACTACTGAGTACTAATGACCAAGAGATAATAATACCAAAGAATAACATTTCTTAGGATCATTTTACTGTTGCAAAGGACTAGATGAGACATCTGACAATTCCCACTTCCATCATTCTGCCTCAAAGCAAAGATTTCCAAACTTGCTGAAAGTCTACCTGTGATTCATGGAGAATTCAGAGAATGATACTAAATAAACAAGGAAAAATTTCAAGGAAATGAAGATAGGAATTATTAAAAGGTAGTTAAATGGAATTATGTCATGTATTTATGAGGAAAATATGTAACCTGTGTTATATTGGACAGATAATTAGAAGTTACTATAGGTTTCAGATTTTCTCTTTATCTGCACCACTATGTTGATAACATGGTTTTAAATGTTACTCCATTCTGATAATGTTGAAACTGATAACTTCTTGATATTATTCCACCTTTTAAAATTTGCCTACTCAGACAATGTATGAAATTAAGAAAATCAAATAGCAAAAAGGCTACTCATCCAACATCCAAGCACATATACTGACCAAGCCACAAAAAAGGATCATTTGTTTATTTTTGCAACACTCTCAAAGTATTTAACTTTACAACTTTTGATTTATTTGTATAAGAGTAACACACCTCTTTTTCAGAAAGGATTTTTAATTCTTCACATTCCGTTCCATTCCTCTAATTTTCAGTGTCCCTCCAATGGCATATGTTGTTTTTGACTGTCAGCAAATTATGTTCTTTGGAATATAATATTCAATTTTCTAATTTTATTTCTGTAATCTTGTGATAATCCTCTGCTTTTGTAGTTTGTTTTCATGTGAAGAATTTCCTCCCTTTGGTATCTGCAATATTGGTTCTTTGATGTCATTCTGGAATTTAACTGCAGCATTTCTTATTCACTTAAAATTTAAGTTTTCTTTTTTCTGGACTTGTGTGAATTTTCTTAATTTAAACTCTGCTGTTTCTGAGCATGTTTTCCTTGTAATTTCTTTTCTTCTATTTTTTTCATGATTTTTCAAAATTATATTGTCTCTTCATTATATCTTCAAGGTCATTACTCTAATTTTGTAAAGTTTTTTTTCAATTTTTTATCTTTAAAATGCTCTTTTAATTTTATAATTTTCCATCATTTTTATTTCTGTTTGCAGGTCTCTATTCTTATTCTGTTGTTTCATGCATGTTTTGGTCTTTGATCTAAATTCTCTAGACTGTGGTGAAACTGGTGATTTAAAATTGTTTTCTGACCTAATTGCTTTCCTCTATGAAAAATGTGTTAGCTTGCAAACACTTCCTATTCTGGCTGCCTGGTCTCTGTTCTATCAATCCAGAAAGATATGACAAGATACCAGGTGACTTTGTTCCCTAATAACATGCATTCTAAGTGCTGCTCCCCTAAGCTTCACGATGCCTTCTGTAAATAAGTTTTACCCATCTCTACGTGGACCACAATGAACTGTTCTTGAAAAGTAGGAAGCTCGCCAATAGCTTTACCTTTGAGTCTCTTCTTCACCTGTAGGTCATTTCTTGACTGCCCACCTGGTTCAATCCTTACTGGATTAAGTCCACCTGAGATCATTGAAAGATTAGCAGCTATTGGGATATGGATACCTGAAATAGTAAAAGTCTACTTTATCTTGCTTAACAAGTTAAATACAAAGGCACAGAATAAAGTTGATACAGTCATCAGATTTGTGGAACCTGAGAATGTAAGAACATCAGAATTGAAGTTATTGATGAGTTTCTCCATTTAGGGACTTCTCTACTTATATTATTTTTTCTGATAAAGGAATTTTGCTGAGAATTTCCCTTCTTCTTTTGAAAATTCCCTTTAAAATCTATTGTTAAAGTATTTATTGGAGATATACCAAGGCACTAAACATTTAAAAAGAAAAAAAAGCAATATGTGTCATGAAGGAGCATTTCTAATGGAGTAAAAGCCGGATATCAGCATATCAGGAGATGGAAGAGACCTTTCTGAGGCATAAATTGACCTTGCCCTTGCCTTCCTCTGTCCTTACAATCTAGATAAGGAAAATGGCACGGGATCTGGGATATCATAGGCATTACTGACCAAAAAATGATTGATCATTAAAAAATTTGGGACATATCCAAAATAGGAAAAAATTGGGGAAAGACTTAAAAATAGAGCAATCATAAAAATATTTTTCAGGAAGATGTATAAGTTTTTGGCAAGTCACTGTGACAAAAATTCTGTCTGTAGTTAATCTGTATCCCTAATCTAACAAACTTGGTAACAGAGGATTTCAATATCAGATAGTACAATGGTTGAAGGCAAAACAACACTACCAGAGAGAAAAGCAAAATTAAAAAAACTAGAATGTTTAATTTTTGACCTCTGCTTTTATACTTAATGAAGTCTAGAATCCAGGAAAATTGATTCCTCCTCCCCCACCCCTTCATATCGCACTTGAATCAGTTGTTGGGAGAGCGTCCTCCCCTTGCAAGTTATTCCTGCATGACTGCAGCAAAATTGAAGTTTTCCTATGAATATTTTATTATTAATGAAATTGATTGTCTCATGCACACAGGAGAAAGGTGGAAGGGGGAAGAAGTCTTGAACTCTCTAAATCTCAATTGATGATGTATTCAAGGCACCTGACACAGTTAGTTTCAAAAGGGCAAAGTGTTCCCAGAACCGCAAAAGAAATAAACTGGTAGTTTTTGCAGGATCATAAAGTTTGCTAAATGGAAATGCTGCTTTGGCTTTTGCAGAACTCTAACCTCAGCAGATGTGCACAGTTGCAATAAATGGACTAACACAGGAACTTTCCAACTGAAATAATGCCTTAGAAGAGAAAGCAATCAGTTCTAAACGTTATTTGGAAACAATTGTTATTTCTCTTTCATCTTACAGAGGCAGCTGGATCTAATGGGATACTGGGGCAGATGTGAGTCAGGGAGAAATGGGTGTGAGTCCCAATTCTGATGTAACTAGTTGTATGACTAGGGGTAAAAACATTTCATTTCTCTGAGCCTCAATTTCCACATCTGGAAAAGGGGAGCAAGAATTTCCTTTCTATTTGTGGTATATTTATGCAAAATATATTAAGTCATTAGTCAATCATTACTTGTGCCCCCGTAAAAAAATCTAAAATAAAAAAAAAAACTTTAACTGTATCATTACTATGAGTGAGAAACATTTAACTCTATAATGTAACATTTTTTTATACCTAATTATAGAAAGCATCTGTCCAGGAGTCAGAAGTCCTGTGTTCAAATTTTGCCTCTGAAATCTGTGACCTGAGGGTCCTGGAACAAGTCACTTAACCTCTGGGGTCTAGTTTCTTCGGTGGTGCAATGGATAGAGCGCTGGCCTTGGATTCAGGAGGAAAGGGGTTCAAATCCAACCTCAGACGCTTGCTACTTACTAGCTGTGTGACCCTGGGCAAGTCACTTAACTCTGATTGTCCCACATCCAGGACCATCTCCAGTTATCCTGATCCATATCTGACCACTGGACCCAGATGGTTCTGGAGGAGAAAATGAGACTGGGGACTTAGCACAGTCCCCCTCACTCAAATCCAATTCATGTTCTAGTCCTGGTATTACCTCCCTAATGGGGTCATCTTCATAAATGAAGGACAAACAGCTGAAATGGAAGGGGGGGAGACTAGAAAACCTCTGAGATCTTTGTTATATCTAGAAATATCCCTTCTCCCTCACCATGAAAATAGCGGATACTTTTATAGTACTTTGTGTACATTATCTCATTTGTCCCTCAAAGAACCCAGTGGTCGATATTTGCATGTGTATTAGATGAATGAGGAAATGAAGGATTGAATAATTTATTTTATTAATTTATCCTCAATACCTAGTATAGTGATTTGCACAGAATAACTGCTGACCAAATGAGTCTTAGATTGGATTGAACTTGTCCAAATTTCTCCATCCAGTAAATAACAGAATAGCAAGCTGAAATCCTATAAACCAACTTCATCTTCAGTATTATTTCTATTACAGCAGAAATTAGACTGTACATAACTGAGGGGACTAGAATCAAATGAAGTTGTGTTCATTCTATTAAAATACTATCTCTCTTTCTAAATGCAATCATTAGTTACAAGTACCCTCATTATAAAATGGGCCTCTTCCATCATTGTATTTATAAAAAACTTGAAGTTTTATCTCTAATTTTCCCAAAGTTCTGGATGAAAATGGCCTCTTTTTTCTGAGTCTGCCTTCTGGGGACAAAATAGCAAAAATTGAGTCATTTGCAGATTAAACTTCTATAATTCCTTCAATCAAGCATTTAAGATATGGATTCAAATCAACTTTTATTTGTAAAAACTAATATAAGATAGAAGTCAAAGTAGATATATGTTACTATTGCTTCTGTTCACTTCTTTCAGTCATATCCCGTTCTTTGTGACCCCATTTGGAGTTTTCTTTTTTTTTTTTTTTTTTAGGTTTTTGCAAGCAAATGGGGTTAAGTGGCTTGCCCATGGCCACACAGCTAGGTAATTATTACTTGTCTGAGGCTGGATTTGAACTCAGGTCTTCCTGACTCTAGGGCCGGCACTTTATCCACTGCGCCACCTAGCTGCCCCAATTCCTCTTCACTTTTAAAGGTTCTTATAAGTCAAAGCTTCTGAAATATAAAATATTAAAAAGTCCTCTAATTTATTAGCTATTACTTCCCGGTTTTGATAAGGACATAGTATTTATATCCAAGGCATTGGAGTTGTTTGATTTAATTGTAACTGGAATGTGCATTATCTCCTAATATCAGAAATGTGAAAAATCATAATGGACAAAGTTTTGTGAATATATTTTCATAAAAGTCCTTCAGTGAGATAGGGGCAACTTAAAAAACTTCATTAAGAAAATTATAGCTTTTAGGAAGAGAAAACTTACCTGGATTTCTGGATTAAGATTTGTTACTATGAGTTGATTAGGGACATAGATAAATTGGGAAATTATTCAGAGGTCACCCAGAATTATATAATTTATATATATATGTAATATATAAATATATTATAATATAGATGCTATATATAATTTTATGGCATGTGATAAATCAAAAGAAGCCAACATGTACAACCTAGTAAAAAGATGGTATGATAACTTGTTTAAGAAATTAAGAGTTTGGGGGGCAGCTAGGTGGCATAGTGGATAAAGCGCCGGCCTTGGAGTCAGGAGTACCTGGGTTCAAATCCAGTCTCAGACAACTTAATAATTACCTAGCTGTGTGGCCTTGGGCAAGCCACTTAACCCCATTTGCCTTGCAAAAAAAAACCTAAAAAAAAAAAAAAAAGAAATTACGAGTTTGGGGCAACTTGGTGGCACAGTGGATAGAGCACTGGCCCTGGAGTCAGGAGTACCTGAGTTCAAATCCGACCTCAGACACTTAATAATTACCTATATGTGTGTGGCCTTGGGAAAGCCACTTAACCCCATCTGCTAAAAAACCTAAAAAAAAATTTTTTTTAAAGTGAAGAGGAATGAGTTTCACATGTTCCACAATGAAGGTGTTTTAATACCCATGGGATTTATATCCAGAAACACATATTACCTTCTGAGAAATGACAGATACGTTTGACTTCCACTATGCCACCTAGTCACCCCCCCCCATTTAGAGTTTTCTTGCAAAGACATTGGAGTGATTAACCATTTCCTTCTCTAGCTCATTTTAGAGAGGGGGAAACTGAGGAAAAGAGTATTAAGTGACTTGCCCAGGGTCAAACAGTTAGCAAATGTCTGAGGCCAAATTTGAACTCAGGAGGAAGAGTCTTCATAGCTCCAAGTCCAGTACTTTATCTAATATGCCACCTAGCTACCCCAAAGAAATTTGTATGAATTCTGTTTTTATATAAGTATGGAGGAATTAAGGGAATAAGCATTTACCTAACACCTACTTTCTGCCCATCACAAAGTTAAGTGCTTTCAAAGTATTTTCTCATTTAATCTTCACAAAACCCTTGGAGGTAGGTGTCATGATATCCACTGAGGGTAAGTGAATTGCCCAAGGTCTTGCAGCTGCTAACTGAAATCAGAATTTAAACTTGTCTTCCTCATTCCAGACAGAGTCCTATATCCAAAATAGCATCTACCTATCTTTAGGCAGAATTTCTAGTTCTATATAAAACACATACCTGCATATGTATATCACATATAAAAATATGTACATATAGGTGTATATATTGTTAGAGATATGAGTCCTCAAAAACCAACTCAAATGAAAATCTACTTCAACCCATTTAATGAACCAAATTATAATGACTTAAGTAATTGGGAAATTTGATAGTAATCAAATAGTATTATTGTCTTTGAGAAATGAGTTAAGATTTCCCTAAAACTTAAAAATGGATTTAAAAGGTGAAAAAATAAATCATTTGATAATTATTTGATTTATTCAATGACAAATAACAGTCTTAACCAGTGGTGGGAGATATGATTAGTTTAACCATACTTCGAGACCAAATGAATTTTCTAGTAAATTTGCTCACAAAACATTAAGACCAATAATCAGTTTGATATTTTTTTCTATATTGAGAAACCAAGTACCTGAGCATTTTGCTTTTGACCATAAACAGACTCTCAAATGATGGGCCATGGCAGTGAAAATAGCTGGATTATTTGTACAATGGTACATTTAAGGTCTTCCTAAGAATATAACTTTTTTTTACTAGAGAATTGTCTAGGGAGAGAAGAACCAACATACACTGCCATCAGATAATTGTTTTTTTTTTCTATAAGTCATAGTGGAAATAATTGACTATTGTATATATTAAGTCATTGAACCCTTCTTCATTTAGCAAAATAAGTTTTTTTTTTCCTCTGCTTATTCAGAGGGAGCAAAAAAAGGTTACATAAAAGATGGTCAATTAGTCATTCAACTAATATTAAGTGCATATGACTATCCAAGGCCTGTGCTAATCACTAGGGATACAGAAGAAAAAGCAAAATATATGCCATACTCTCAGGAAGCTCACTTTCAAAGTCTACAACCTAGCAGGAATATTGAAACATACATAAAGAATAATAATGATTCAAATTTAATATTTCCTTATGACACCTTATGCCCAGCATACTATTAGAGAATTTATTTAGTATTTCTGGCTAAGAGTTTTCATTTTAAATGAAAGGGTTGAGTGGGTGACTTCTAAAGGCTAGGTTTAGACCTGCCTAAGATTCTCTAATAAGTGCATGAAAGAAATACACGGTAATAAGATTTCAAAATAGGGGGAAGAAGATTCAGTCACAGAGACCAGGAGCTTTTGTACGAGGTGGCATATGAGCTGATCTTTGGAATGTGTCACAAGCAAACCATGAGAAAGAAATTTCAGAGAAGAGAACAAATTAACAAGCATACACAAATCAAAGAGTTTGAGATAGATTAGAGGTTGGCAAATTGTCTCATTTCTCTGGATTGAAAATGTCTATGCTTTATTGATACGTTTAGAGAGATAGGTGGGAATCCGATTGTAAAGGTACTTGAATATCAGGTGCATTTTTAAAACTGTATATAGACTATATGAGGTTGGCTAGGTGTCATTGTGGATGGAGTACCAAGTTTGGAATAAAAGACTCCTCTTCATGAGTTCAAATCTGGCCATAGAAACATCCTAGTTATGTGACCCTGAGTAAGTCACTTAACCCTGTTTGTCTCAGTTTTCTCTTATATAAAATGAATTGAAGAAGGAAATGGCAAACCACTCCAATATCTTCACTGAGAAAACCCCAAATGGGTTCCCAAAGAATTGGACGCGACTGAAACAACTTAACAACAATACATTCAGTTAAGGACTCACTAAATGTATTGCTTTTTAATTTCATTGTGGACTGACAGCTTCTACTGTAACCAGAAATATCTTGTCGTAGAAACCAATGGAAGATTTGACAGCAGCTTTAAATCAAGCTAATTGCATGCTTTGCATGCTACTTCCTATTGAACAATGAAGAAAGTGATTTTTACTGTAACAAAAATACTCCTAGGTCTGACTGATTTTCATTCAGAAATGTTTTTCCGTTCTTCAAAACAATGAATTCTTCCAGAGCCCTGAATCATGCAAGGATCACAAAAACAAATTTAATCAAATGAATTACAAGATACAAACAAGATAAAACAGTGACACAGATTGTTGCTAGAATTAATGGAAAAATGGCACATTGCAGAATTTGGCACGCAACCATCTGAAAACTACATGGAAGTTGCATTGACAACAATAGTAATTACACACACATCTGCCTAATCTCATTAAAAAAGAGTGAATTATTTGACTTTTCACCATATATCATCTTCTAATATATTATATATATATATTATATATATATATATATTTAGTTCTGTGAGAAATGTTATAAAATATATATGAGGATACTTTAGATAGTTCAAAAAGTGCTTTGGATGAATATTAGTTATTGTGTTAGATTTTTAAAGCACAAATTTTAAAAACAAATTGAATTGATTTTCCCACATCACTTTAAAATTATTAAGTTAAATAAGACTAGATAGAGAGAGGCAGCTAAGGGACACAGTACATAGAGCACCAGTTCTAGAGTCAGGAGGACCTGAGTTCAAATCCAGCCTCAGATATGTTATTTTTAACTAGCTGTGTGACCTTGGGCAAATCACTTAACCCCATTGCCTTGCCAAAAAAAAAAAATCACTAGATGGAGAGTAATCAATGAAAATATTTACTATAGCACACAACAAAGTAATCGTGGGTTACACTATGGCTCAATTTATTGAGTTAAATTCACAATTTAATCTCATTTTGAAATATATTTTAATGAGTTTTTATTGATGATTTATGATTTTATATTACAGTCATTTCCAGATGTCCCCTGAACTCAACTCCTACTACTGAATGCTACCTGTAACAAAAGAAAATAAATTTTAAAAGGACCTGCTACAATGACTTCTTTAGACAGTAGATAGGTTCATAAGTTTAGATCTGGAAGGGATGATTATTAAAAGAAATTAAGTACAATCCCTTCATTTTAAGATGAGAAGATCAAAGCCAATAGTGGGTAAGTGACTTGATAAAGGTAACATAGTGGCTGATAGTGGATTTGAATTCACCTTATTCTGAGATCTACACATTTCCACTGTGCCCCTTACCTGCCTATATCCCACATCTGAGCTCCACCTCTCTTTCTTTGCAGAGAAGAGAATGATTTCATTATTTGGTCACTAAAAACAAGACAGGACAATACAATTAATTGATATTTAGCTTCCTTTTGTAATTCTTTTAATTTCCCCTCATTCTAGTTCTATACAGTGTTCTTCTGAATCTGCTAATTTCCTTCTGCATTAACTGAAGACTTGCTATGTGTCTCTGAATTTGTCTCTGATTTTGTACTATCCAAACAAAATTCTAATACACTGATGGACCCACAATTTGTCTGATCATTTTTTTAATTGACAGGTACCTACCCTGTTCCCATTTCTTGCTCCCAAACACACACACACACACACACACACACACACATACACACACACACACACACACACACACACACACATATCCTATGAATATTTTAATTATGTATGAGATCTTCTTTTATGTTTTCCATGAATTATACTGTTGTCTCAATGAGATCATCTATAGATAACACTATGAGATATGAGGAAAATTACTAAAAGCATTGATATAATAAATTAAGCAAGTATTTGTTGGGTACCATATGTGTTGTGCATATGGGTATATAAGTATAAATATATACTTATATAAGTATCATTTTTCAGTCATACTCAGATCTTGATGAATTTCAAATTAGGTTTTCTTAGGAAAGGTACTAGACTGGTTTGCCATTTCCTCTTCTAGTTTATTTTATACATGAAGAAGTAAGGCAAACAGTTAAGTGACTTGCTTGGTTAAATGACTCCTACATGGGTAATATCTATCTAAGGCAAGATTTGAAAACAGAAGAATGAGTCTTCCTGATTTCCAAACCTAGTTCTAGTACCATAGAAATTTTGCCTCCCAGCTGCCTGTTTCTCTCTCTCTCTCTCTCTCTCTCTCTCTCTCTCTCTCTCTCTCTCTCTCTCTCTCTCTCTCTCTCAGTTCTCTCTCTCTCTCTCTCTCTCTGAGTTCTCTTTCTCTCTGTCTCTCTCTCTGTCTCTCTCTCTCTGTCTCTCTCTCCCCAATCCAATTATTTCTACACATATTATGTAGTATCAATAAATGACTACAATTATATTTCTCAAAATAGTCATAAAGAATATATTTTTGCAAGAGGAACCAATGTATTATCTTTTACGTATTTGCTACCTTTTGATAAATTTTTGTTGATTGTAATATTCCATATTGAATGTCTTTGTAACATTATGTTAAGATGATAACATTAATATTCTTACTTGGCCTAATTCATTGCTCATTAGTGGCCATCTTTCTTTCATTCACAGCCTATAATTCATATGATATATGCAATTATTTAAATTCACAAATAAGTTAAGGAACATTATATTTGAGGATGTGTCTATAGAAAATGAATAGAAAAATAGAGAATTGATCATTCTAAATTATTTTATTTAAGATTTTGTAGTTCATGGTATTCATATAGAATATAACCTGGCTTCTTGAGGGGAGGATTTTAGAATATCTTTCTACCCTGTAGGTAAAAATTATAGGATGTTGGGGGGCAGCTAGGTGGCGTAGTGGATAAAGCACCGGCCCTGGAGTGAGGAGTACCTGGGTTCAAATCCGGTCTCAGACACTTAATAATTACCTAGCTGTGTGGCCTTGGGCAAGCCACTTGACCCCATTTGCCTTGTAAAAACCAAAAAAAAAAAAAAATTAGAGGATGTTAAAAACTAAAAATAATGAGTTCCATACAACTCTAAAACAATTGCTCCATTTCCTCAAAGCAGTCAAACTAGTTATCTAGAATTGTGTCATTTCTTGTTTTTATTTTTTTTTCTGTTCAAGTAGAAATTTCATATAAGAAAATACCTCACAGAAGTATAGAATTTGAAAGTTGGGAGACACATGTCTAATTCTTTCCAAAAGTAATTTTAGATATAACATAACAAAATTATGTTCAACCTCTCCAGATGAGCTGTATGGAAGGGGACTCTACCAAATTTCCAGACAGCCCATTCCCATATAGGTACAGCTCAGATTGTTAGGAAGATTTTTGTTGATCTCAAAATTCATTAACCACCTTGCAGTTTTTACCCATTACTTCTGCTTCTTCCTATGATGGCCAAACAGAATAAATATAAAATCCTTCCTTCACATGACAATTCTTCAAGACTTACTTCCAACCTTCAAAAGAACATTGTCAAAAGAAAATTTACATATTCATATGGTCCTAGATTTTGAGATGGAAGTGATTTTAGAAGCAATTTAGTCAAACCCTTGCATTATTAGATGAAGAATCTGAGGTACAGTGTGCAGTTTGGATAACTTGTCCAGGTTCACTCAGAGGGTGAGCATTTAGGATTTGACCCTAAGTGTAGAGCTATAATTAGAAAGGCCCTTGAAACCACTCATTTTATAAATGAGAAATGTGATACATAGAAAAGTGAAATGATTTGCCCAAGATCTCAGGTAACAAGCATCAGTATGGGGATTCACTCTGACTCCATATCCAACCCTCACTCTTTTCCATTCAACTGCATCAATGAGTAGAACTTGAAAAAGAAAAACTTCTATAATTCAACACACTTTTATTAAGAACGTCTATGGCCTAAGATAGCTGCTTTCCTGGTCATCCCCATCCTCCCCAATTTTTGAATCTGGTCGGTAAATGACAGAAATATAGTGCAGTAACAGCTGCTTGGGTCAAGTCTTTCCACCTTAGTAAAATTCTTCTGAATCATATCCTAAGTAGGAACAGCCATCAGAAGGACCAAGACAACACTATGGTCCAATAAAACATTAAAGACTTGAAAGTAGAATTCCCTACAACACACACACACGCACACACACACACACACACACACAACACCACCACCACCACCACCAGCACCACCACCACCACCACCACTACCAGCAGCAACAACCACAACAAAACAACAAAGCATATAACTGAAAAATTCCTTTGACTCAGAATGTTTGGACATAATTATTCTGAATAGATGTGGCAGCTAGGTAACAGAATGGATAGAGTCCTTAGTATCTTTGAAGCCAGAAAAACAGTTCAAATCTGTCTTCAGACTCTTACCAGACAAGTGACTCTGGCTAAGCCACCTAACCTTGTTTACCTTGGTTTCTTCACCTGGAGAAGGAAACATCAAAGCACTTCAATATCTTTGCCAAGGAAATGCTAAATAGTGTCACAAAGTGTTGAACAACTGAAATAAACGAATAACTAAAACAAAAAATATAGAAGTATAAGTTTGCAAAAAATAGCGAGAAATAAAATAATCTTTCTCTAAAAGGAGCTCTTTAATACGGACTCAAATTGTGGCTATACAATATAGAGTTTGGCAATTTCAGAATATTCCAGCCAACTTCCCTGGTCCCTTTTTCTCCTATTTATTGTCTTGAACAAATGGCTCTTGCACAAATTTAGGACTGGTGGGTATAAATTTAAATCCTAATTCTGCTATTTGCCAACACTGTGACTTTGGAAAACTACTCTAATGTCTTTGTGGGTCTCAACTTCCATATCTATAAAAGAGGTTGGATCAGATTGCTGCCATGATGAATTTTTCATGAACATGAGGAATAAAGATAATCACCCCCTTTGTGTATGAAAAGGGTATCCATAATGAAAGGACATTTGGAGTTTCCTATGCTTACTTTTTTAAAAACCTTTCTTGACCCATTAACAAAGCAGATTTCTTTATACATATCCATATGCAAACACTCATTCACTATTTATACACTTCTTTTGAATGGGCAAAACTTGTGTTTACATAACCCTGTAAGGGCATCTAATCATTTAAACTTCTGTAAGGTGAAAAAAAATTTATTTCATTTTCATTCATGATGTCTACTGGCAACTTGCTTCTTTTTAAAAATATATTTTATTTCTTTCAATTACATGTTAAAACACTTTTTAACATTTTAAAAGTTTTGAGTTCCAAATTTCCACTTCCTGAGGTGGTAAGCAATCAGATATAGCATATATATATGTATAATTATCTAAAACACTTTCATATTAATCATTTTGTAGAACAACTAAAATTTTAAAAAATGTGAAAAATAGCATGCTTCACACTGAAAAACAGTTGCTTCCCAATTGCTTCCCAATAATAATTTGAAGTAATTATTTAGTAGTTTAATGTAACTTTACATACATTATCTTACTTCTACTGATCAAACTGTAGCTGCTGGCTACTTGAGTTCTATTCTTCCTATGAGGAATCATTATTGAGATTCGGGAAAGCAAGGGTGGAAATAAAACAAAAAATTATTAAAAGAAGTTACAATACATAAAAGGAATTGGGAGAGAGAGAGAGAGAGAAAGAGAGAGAGAGAGATAAAAGGGCAGCCAAGCAGCGTTGGCTGGACCACAGGTTGGTAGAGAAGACTGTGGTGGCCCTGAGCTGGAGTCCAACCCAGGTTTTTATGTCTTTCCTCTCATCCAAAGGGCAAAAGGTGGACTCCCTTTCTCTTACAGGACCAGGAATTAGGTAGAGGGTAAAGCCTATGGAAATCAGGATACAAATTTTACTTTAAACAATGAATCAATGGTAATGGGGATGCTCACCCAAATTGAGGAGATTACAAACTGTTACAATCATAATTCTCTTACTTCTAAGTTGATTTACATCTCCACCCAATTTCTACATTCACAATTCTCTTCATCTTTCCCCTGCATCAAAACCAGTCTTCTCCTCCAGAACTAAATTATTTTATTTTTCCCCCAAGGCTACCTCTGGCTGCCTCAGTTTTCTCATGGAGATAACAATAGTACCTATTCCTCTCTGCCCCTAGAGTTGTTATAAGGTCCAAATTAGTTAATATTTGTAGAGGTGGCATATAATAAGTGCTATATATGTTAGCTAAGATGATGAGCATAATGAAAATACCACAAAAATCACAATTTTAGCCACAAGTCCCTGAAGTATTGTGGAATCAACTGATATAGTCATGGTAAAGTTCTCTTCAAGATCTTTTTTTCCTTTTAAAAAAATTAAGTGACTTGCCCAAGGTCACACAGCTAAGAAATTATTAAGTGTCTGATACTGGATTTGAACTCAGGTACTCCTGACTCCAGGGTCGGTATTCTATCCAATGTGCCACCCAGCTGCCCCTCTCTCCAAGATCTTAAAGAGCTTACAGAAATACTATCTCTTATTAATTATTATTTCATTAATCTACTCCTTTATTTTACATCAGGAAGCTGAAGTTTAGAAAGATAAAATTAGTTGTGCAGTCATAAGGGTAGTGGGTTAGAAGCACAGACAAGACTAATTTTTTTGAGTCCATTGATAACAGTCCAATCACACATGATTCAACTTAAGATTTCACTGTTATGGAGAACTCACAGATCAATGATCTCTACCAATTTGTATCAGTCTCTCATTTTATAGTATTAGAGTCACTAGAAGTGCTGAGAGTTAAATGTGCCTTGGCCACTAGGCTCACACAGTCACCACTTGTCAGAGACAGAGTTTGAATTCAAGACTTTGAAGCTGCCTCTACAATCACTATGGCTTAATGCTGTTAATACGATTAAATGAATTTGCCGAAGTAAAATTCACAAGGAACTAAGAACTAATAAAATAAAATTACCTTTTAGTTGAAGAATTGATAGACATTCTTTGGGATGAGCATATTTCCTTCACTCCATGAAACACAAAAGATGAGATCTTGAGCAAAATCTCTCAAGTAAAACACGTAATCATTAACTAAAGGAACAAAGAGAAAGAACTACCGTGAAACCACAAGATTCAGATACAAATATCATCTTTGCTACTTGAATATAAAGTCACTTCACATGTATCCTCTTGAGTTTCTCTCTAACATGAGGACAGAATGATAATCTTGATGTTCACTGAAAGCTCAAAAATAATTTGATCCAAAGATGTTTCCATTAAAAAGAAAGAAAGCTCCAAAGTTTTAGACACTTGCATATTAGACTACAAGAGACAGGAGAATGAATTAAATCTGGGTGGGAAATACAAAGTTGTAAGGAACTTCAGAAGATATCTGATTCAAATGCTATTTAAATATCAATCCACTCTACCTTATCTTTACCAAGTGGTCATCTGTACTTTGAGCAATGACCTCAAGGATGACATATTATCTCCCAAGGCAGCCCTCCCAGCACAGAATTTGGTATCAATATTTTCCTGAGGATATGAAGGTGATCTGAAATGAGTTTCCTCTTTTCCCCCCATTTCTACTCTTTAGATCCCCACACCATCACCTTCCATTTCATTTTTATTTTTCAAATTATGACTCTCAAAGGAAAAAAAACAAAACAAAAACTGGTCCTACGCATTGCCATGACCAATCCCTCTATTAATATCCTTCATGCATTTTCCTTCCACTTACTCCGAGTTTTTCCCCTTTGATCTTTTCTCTTCTCCAATCTTTCTTTAGGAGGATAACTTAATTGACTCCTTTCCTTGCTGCTTAGAAATATACTTTAATCTCCTCCATTCTTAAAATCACTTTACTTGATCTTTTCATCTCCTTTAACTATGGGTGCAATGTCTATCCTATCTCTCTCTTCCTTTCAGGGCAAAACTAATGAGAAAACTTTTCTACATCATTCTGTTTCTATATCGATATCAATATATTTCTCTTATGTTGACATTCTATTCACTTCTCTCCATTTCGACATTTAACCACATCACTAAACTAAACCTACTTCTCCAATGTAGATTTAATTGCTACAATAAATTTTCTTGGTCTTTATTCCTCTTGACTTCTCTATAGTACATTATATTCCTTACCAATTCCTGATAACTATCTCCTCCTTGAGATTTTGAGGAATATTACTATCTCTCACTTGAATGACTGACCCTTCCCAGTCTTCTTTGCTAGATTGTCTTTCAAATTCCTGCCACCTCTGCTGGGTGTATCTCAAGGTTCTCTCATTGTCTCTCTCTCTCTCTACTATCTCTGCTGGTAACAACCTTACCTCTCAGAGATTCAATTGTCATCCCTTTGCAGGTGCCATATATACACATATACACGTGTCATCCTTTATCTTGCTCCCGAGATTACCCAGAACATGGATATTTGATAAGCCCTACTGGATGTCCCATTAATATAAAATGGTTATATGCAAAAGGGAATTCTCTTTATATTCCATTAAGCCAAACTTCTCTTCTTATTGTAACTCTTCCTGTTGAATCTCCCACCATTTCCCCTCTATTCATTCAAGTTCATAACATTAGAATCAAACTTGACTCTTTACTTTCTCTCATTCTCCATAGCTAATCAGTTACCAACATCACTTGGTTCAGGTCTCAATCATCTATCAGTAGACTATGCCAATAATCTAATTTACTTCCTCGTCTTCATTACGTCTTCTGTCCCAACCTCAAATAAAAAGCTACACTTGGGATACTCAAGTACAGATCTGAACATATTGCTCTCTAATTGAAGAAGTCACCATATAGTCTCTAGAAAACAATACAAACTCCTCTGACACTTAAAACCCTTCCCCAATATGATTCAAACCTTTTTTATTCTAGACTGTTTTCATATTACTTCCCTTTCACACATTCTGAAATCCAGTTTAACTGACTGCTTATTCATGCCCATACTGTGCCTTTGTACAGACTGTCTTGCCACATGTGGTTTTTGCTAACTCCTCACCTTAGGTTCTTTTCATCCCTAGCTCACTTCCAGCCTCAGCTCAGTTCCTATCACTTTGTGAAGTCTTCTCCCAGTCTTCTGGTGCTTACACTTCTTTTCATCCTCCAAATGACTTTGTACAGTACATATTGTGGATTTTATTATTTATCATATGTTGTTCCACCTGTTGTTAAGGGACAGGAGTGTTTTCTTTTTATCTTACTTATACTTTATCTGTAGATTGCTCTGTTTCTTCTTACTTCCCTTTCCCCCCTTGTTCCTTCATTCTTTCTTTTCTATCTCCCTCCCTTCCCTGCCTTCCTTCTTAACCTGTATTCTTTTCTTCCTTTCTTCCTTCCATCTTTACTTTTCTTTCCTTCCCTCTTTACCTCTTTTCCTTTATCATTCCCTCTTTGCCATTTTCCTTTCTTTTCCCCTCTCCTTCCTTTTTTCCTCCCTACCCCCCTTTCCTTATTGCCACACTTTCTTTACCATGTTTGAGAGTTTTTGAAAAAAAAATTTCCCCACTGCAAAATAAATATTTGACTTTTAAAAATGCCTTTCTTAAATCATTATATACCTAGATTTATTTTTTCCCAAAACCCAATGATGCTCTTCAGCAAAGTAGCCAGAAGGAAAAGGGATGAGATTCTTGACCTTCTAGTTTTTTGACATTTACATCTCTTGCCACCAAATGATTCCTGGGCACCCCATAGTGACTCACCCCAAGCCATCTGTACTAACAATGATAAAGTCGGTGTAGTTTTCTTAGACATCCAAAGGTCTTTATTTGAACTAGAATTCTTTGAGACATACAAAATGAAAGTTTGAACTAAATGGTTACTAAAAATTGCTTCTGGCTTTAGATACTATGATTCATTAGTTAATAAGGTCATTTAACTTGGAACCAGGTAGAATTCATTGCATACATTTATCTTACAGTTTCTCAAACTAGCTAAAAGTGTCTTCATATAAAGAATGTGGTAATTTTAAAGGAACAATCGTTCAATTAATTGAGTCATGTGTAATGGAGTTTCTGGTGAGATATATGTAGAGTCTAGACCCTCATCAGAAATGTCATTAGTACTTGGGATCACATGTTAGTTAGATAATTCTGAAACTAGAATAGGGCTTTAGAGTCAAAGACCTAACTGGGAATACTGGTACTGTGGACACATTCAACTGGGAAAAATGGAAAAGATTGGGGGAGAGGGTTGGGAAGGTTCCAGGAACAACCTTGTTTGAGTCAAAAACTTCTGTGAAAAGGAACAGAGAAGGACCAGTCTGGAGGAAAATGATCTCAATCCCAAAGGAACAGCTCAGGATGCCATCCTGACTGATAGGCATCAATAGTGCCTGTTACTTATGACTGAGTATCCTTCATAGAAGGCAAGTTGGGGATTCTCGGGCTTACTGTTGTGACTCATAATACAAAGAATAGTAGTCCCTGATGGAAGCGCCCAAGAAAGAGGGTGAAAATTATGATACCACCTAATCTGAATCCTGAAATTCCAATCCCAAGGTAGTCTCAGAAAGAAAAGAGGGCACAGGAAGGAGACAGAACTATCATATGTATAGGCAGCTGTAACAGAGTAAAAGGATAGTGAGCATTATATAAATGTGAGCTACTATTATCATTACCATAAAATGTATAATTAATCATATTTGAATTTATTGGAGCATCTGTCAAAGCTAACTTAGTTGTATGACTTTCCTTTAGAATTTGTAGCTGAGAGACCTTAGAAATGAGGAAAGGAAAGCAACCATCTTGTTAATTCCTTTGTCTTCAGGCAAAAAAAATATCTAAAAGATATCTGACCATATGAATTTTTAATTATCTTGGAAAGGGGGAGGTTCAGGGAAGTTCAAAGATTCTGAGATATTCTAATTTGCTAATTTCTTTACACCATTCCCCTTTTCCTTTTTTCATGATGAGAAATAAATAGATGACATCACTAGTATGCATCATCTCTGTAATTCTTAAGACATGCCCATTACGTGGCTGAGCTTTACTTTTCTCTAGGATAATTGATTGAAATCACTGTGATCTCTTTTTGTAGATCACAGATCATACATCTAATATGGGAAATGATCCTTGAAGGTCATCTTGTCCAATAATCTGTTTTTGTAGGTAAAGCAACTGACTCCCAAAGCTGAAGCTGTGAGATGGTTTAGCTAATGTTAAATGAGGTGAAAATCTCTCAGCCAAGATTCAATTCCTGATCTTTTGTGTCCCAATCTAGCTGTCTTCCCATGGAGCATGTTTGCCATCTTTATTAGTTCTCCTAGGCTCAGGCCTCCATGTTCTCTTTCAGTTGTGAATTGAAAAAAATTGATCAACTACCTTAGTGACAATACTCAGGAGGAATTATCTCAGCCCTGCTCTGGCTTATGGCCATCATGCAACTCAATATTTTTCTTTGTGTCTACTCTGATTTATAAGACCTTTTTGTTTTTTTTCTGAAATCCTTTTTCATATAAAATGAATTCCCTTTCCCCGGATTATGTAATTGTAAAAGGAGAGATTTATGAATTTTAAAAGGTTTACAGATGACTTTATTCACATTATCTCTTTTTTCCTGCTACCAAATGATCATGCTATTGTTTTTATTTACCTCATTGTTTGTTCTCAGATGAAATATTATAATATACTCAAGATGAAAGGGGACTCAGAAATTATCTCTCCCAGGAGTATCATTATATGGAAAAGAAAACTAAGGTCCAGACATGTAAAGTGAGCATCATATAGTTGATTTTTTTTTCTTTTGTTTGTTTGCTTATGTTACTATTAATTCATTTATATAGAATAGCTACAGGTCACAAAGACTAAAGTGTTGGACGGGAAGTCAGCAAGACCCAAGTATAAATCTAATCTCAGACCCTTACGAGATGTGTGACCGTGAGCAAGTCAGTTAACATCTGCCTGCCTTAGTTTCTTCCTAATTGGTATCATAGAAATCCTAACTGCTATCATTATCATTATTATTATTAATCTATTCACTTATTTACTGTTACAGTAGGGATTGCAGTGGTAGGTTTTGTTGATGTGGTTGTAGCTATTGCCAGAGGACTATGAAATTCAGAAACTCAGAACCTGTTTCTCTTTCTTTTTAAATTTTTTATTATTATTTATTTATTTTTCTTCCATATGCGCATGTATATTTTTAAGTTATAAATTTCCTTCTACCCTCCCTTCCCACCCCCTTCCCCTCAGTGGTGAATAGTCGTGTTAACATTGTTCATACATATTTTTGATAAACATGTTTATAGCTTAGTCATTTTTGCTCTGAGGAATTAGGATTAAGGGAAAGAGAAACATTCTGAAGGGTTTTTTTTTTTGTTGTTATTGTTTTGTTTTGTTTTTCTTCCTCCGGATGGGGATAACATTGTCCTCTTGCTTCTCTCTTTAGGACCCATGTTTGCAGTAGAAGAAAAGCATTGGAGTGGAGTCATGGGACCCTTTCAGTTCCTCACTATCCCTTGGGCAGTCACTTCCCTTCCCAGACCTCAGTATCCTCCTCTGTAATTTATATCCATTTGATAAGTGTAGTTCCACCCAATGTCTTCTTAGATCCCTTTTATCTCAAAATCTATTAGCTTACAAGTTTATATTTCAACTTTATCCTATTTAAATACCAAGGAAGTAGGAATAGTTAGAACAGAACCCTGGTCCTTTAATTCAATAAGCTCCCCACTATTGTTGGCTTTGCTCAGTAGTTTCAGGCATGTCCAACTCTCCATAATCTCATTTGGGGGTTATCTTGGCAACGATACTGGAGTGCTTTGCCACTTCCTTCCCTATCTTATTTTATGAATGAGGAAACTGAGGCTTGTAGGTTTGTGACTTGCCCAGAGTCACACAACTAGTAAGTGAATCAGGTCAGATTTGAAATCAGGAAGATGAGTCCTCCTGACACCCTGCCTTGTATTCTCTCCACTACTCTACCTATTCCTTTCTATTGTTTAATCAAACAAAAAAACAGGTTTTTTTTTATTATTTACCTGGTCCTCTTTCCATTTTTCCTTTTTGATTTTAAGAATCTCACATTCCAGCTTGGTGTCTTTGGCCAAATAAACAAACGCACTCACCGTTATCATATCTATGTCACCAAGCATTCCCAGAACTCATGAAACCTCAATAGCTCTATTCCCCCAGATTGACATTATATTTTTCTAATAATTCACTGAATTAGAGCTATCAAATTTATTACAGAGCTAATAGCTGTACATCAACCAGTCAGCAAATATTTATCAAGTACCTAATATGTGCTAGGCTCACAATTTCCTAGCAGATTATAATGTGTATGACAGAAGTAAAAGCTAATATTTCAAAAGAATTGTGTCTAAGGTTTAAAAAATCATTATGAGCTTTCAAAATTACATAAGGAGTATAAAGTAGTTCATTAGAATGATAATACCCCCACTGTAATATTCCAGTAATCAATTCAGTGTGTCCAAAAAGCATTTGGAACTCAATGAACAATGACATTAGTAAAATTATGTATAGCCTAAGGTGGCATATATTTTGATTCCTTTCTTTGGAAAGCAGAATTGTTCTTCCAGATGGAAGCACAGAACTCTGCTTGGCATGTGGACAGTTGTTTGCGACAGTTGTCTTTATGTTAGCATGTTTTGTTCTTTCCAGGCCTCTTCATTTCTGGGGGATTTGTTTTTATTTTGTCCTTTTTTTTGTTTTTTTTTCCAGTTTTCCTCTGAAACAACTTTATTTTATTTTTTTGTTAATATGACTTCATTTATAGATTACTAAAATGTTCTTGTTTAAGAGTAAACATAATACCCCCTCCCCCACAAAAATATAGAACCTCATGAGAAATAAAGTAAAAGAAAGAGAAAAAAATGGGTTTCAGTCTGTGTTCTGATACCATCAGCTCTGTCTCGGGTGGATCACATTCTCTATCATAAATCCATCACAGAAGTTACTTCCATATTTTTCCACAGTTTCTGTTGCTGATTTTAATTCCCTCCATCCCTTCCTCCCCACTACCATCTATTTTATTTTCTCTGTCCTTTCACTATGTCCCTCTTCTAAAATGTGTGTTGGGTAGCTGAGAGACACAGCAGACAGAGCATCCACCCTTGGACCAAGAAGCTCCAAGCCCATACATCATCCCAGAGATCCAACAACCACCTGGCCCCATGGTCCCAAGCAGGCCACTCAATCCCAAGCACCTCGCAAAAAGTAAAGAAGAAAATGTGTTATATTTGACTATTATCTCTTATGATTTACCCTCTCCTCTATCATCCATATTCCCCCCTTCCCCCTGTCCTCTTTCTCTCCTTTTTACTCTAGATGTCTATACCCTATTGAGTGTGTATGCTGTTTCCACTCTGAGCCATTTCTGAAGAGAGTGAAATTTCCCTCATTCTCCCTCACCTTCTCCCCTTCCATATCATTGCAAAAGCTCATTGCAAAACAAAATTTCTTATAAGGAATATCTTAGCCTATTACACTTTTCCTTTCTCTTACTCCCAGTACATTTCCCTTTTAGCCATTGACTCCACTTTAACAATATATCTTCAAATTCAGCTCTCTCTCCTCTACTTCATTACTCTCTTCTCCACTCCATTAAATGTGTAAGTTCATATGAGTATTATCAGTATCATCTTTCCACACAGGAATACATGAAGTTCAACATTATTAAGTCCTTCATAATTTACCTTTCGCCTTACTCTATATTCTTCAACTGAGTCCTGTACTTGAAGGTCAAACTTGATGTTCAACTCTGTTTTAACAGGAACATTTGAAATTCCCCTGTTTCATTGAAAGTCCATCTTTTCCCCTGGAAGAGGATGCTCAGTTTGGCTGGGTAGTTGATTCTCAGTTGCATTGCAAGCTCTTTTGCCTTCTGGATATTATATTCCAAGCCCTATGAGCCCTTAATGTAATTGCTGCTAAGTCCTGTGTGATCCTGACTGCAGCTTCATGATATTTGAATTGTGTTCATCTGGCTGCTTGTAATATTTTCTCTTTGACTTAGGAGTTCTGGAACTTGACTATAATATTCCTGAGGGTGTGTGTGGGGGGTTTGGATCTCTTTCCAGGGAAGATTGGTGGATTCTCTCAATTTATATTTTGCCCTTTGCTTCTAGAATATCAGGGCAATTTTCCTGTAGGAATTCTTAAAAATGATGTCAAGGCTCTTTTCCTGATCATGACTTTCAGGTATCCCAATAATTTTTAAAACATCTTTCCTGAACCTGTTTTCCAGATCAGTTGTTTTTTTCAATGAGATGTTTCACATTTTCTTCTAATTTTTCATTTTTTTCGAGTTGAAGTATTGTGTCCTGACTTCTCATAAATTTATCAGCTTTCTTTCTCTCCATTCTACATCTGAAGCATTTGTTTTCCTCAGAGAGCTTTCTTATCTCTTTTTCCATCTGGCCAATTCTGCTTTTTAAAGCATTCTTCCTCCTCAATAACTTTTTGAGCTGTTTTATCCGTTTGACCTAAGCTTGTTTTTAACATGTTATTTTTCTTCAGCATTGTTTTGCTTGACTAAGCTGTTGACTTCATTTTCATGTTTTTCCTGCATCTCTCTCATTTCTTTCCCCAATTGTTCTTCTAGCTCCCTCACTTGATTATCAAAATCTTTTTTGAGCTCTATCATAGCCTGAGCCCAACTTCCATTTTTCTTGGAGTCTTTAGATGCAGAAGCTTGTACTTCCTCATCTTCAGGTTGAGTTTTTGATCCTCCTTGGGATCATAGACAAAGTATTTGTCAATGGTCAGTTTCCTTTTTTTTTTCTGTTTATTCATTTCCCCAGCCTGTGCCTGGTTTTGGGGTGCTTTCTGAGCTTTTGAGTTTTATTGGGACACCCCCCCACAAGGACCTCTGACCGCTCTCCTGGTTATAGATGACCACAAGGGCACCCCTGTGGGGCTGGGGGGAGCCCTATTCTATGGGGGGCTCAGACGGTGATCAGCATCTGAATGTGGTCAGCGCTCCAGAATGCTGTTCCAGGGACAAAAGACAAACCTTGGAAGTCTCCCTCCACTCCTTTACCTTCAATGGGCTGAGCATTCAGGGCACAGCTGGCTAGAGGCTCCTGCTTGCCTGCTCCATGAGCCTGCTTAAATTTCCTGGGTCTGGGAGTTCTGAGTTTGCCACCAGCTGATGGCCTGGACTTTGTGCTTGCTCTGACAGAAGTCTCCTTTCTGATCTTCCAAGCTGTTCTTTGTGCTCCCTGGATTTCAGTTCAGGAAACTGCTCCTGCTGCTGGGAGCCATGGGTACCAGGCACTCTGGGGTTGTTCCTGGGAGGCTGAAGTTTCTTCACTCTGGCGGGACCATCCCTCTAACCCCATAGAACAGAGTTTTCCCACTATTTTCCAGGTTACCTTAGGCTGTAGAGTTGCCTAACTGGATCTTTATGTGAGTTCTGTCTCTTGAAAATTTAGTTAGAATCATGATTTTAAGATTTTTTGAAATATTTTGGAGAGAGCACCTAAGAGAGGCTCTTCTCCTGCCACCATCTTGCCTCCACCCCTGGGGAATTGTTTTTAATCTCAAATAAAATCATTGTCATGATTCAAACATTTTTTTTACATTCAAAAGGAGTGAACTTAAGAACCTAAGAAATGAACTTAAGAAATATTTTATGATTCTGTACCTGAAACGTATTAACAAAATGACTCTGGGCAAGTCCTATGGTATTTCTATGCCCCAGACCACTCCCTAAAATTTGTTTACTAATGCAGAAATTTTTGTTGATGAATGGAGTTTTCACACCAAGAGTTCTCCATTCTGAAAAATTTCAAATAACTTCTCTGCATTTGTATTCTTAAATTGAATTATTTGTATGAATACAAATAGACACCATTTCAACCATTTTAAATCAATGGAAAGTCAAGTAATTGCTTTAAACACCTGGTTTGACTCCACTGAGATAAATGACCATTTGGTTAAGTTATAGTCTTGTTTTCATATAGGCAAGTGGTATATTTAGAATGAATGTAAAATAAAGGGTTGTATTGGCTTTTAAACTGGTGCTGGACTTGGAATCAGAGGGCCTCGGTTCAAAATCTGTTTATCTGGCTTACCACTTCTCTTTCTGGGGCTGTCCTCACATATAAAATAAGAAGGTTTGAATAGCTGACCTCAAAGATCACTTTAACATCAAACACTATGAATCCATGTATGCACATGGTCACATATTAGCTTTATTTTTTTCCATAATGAACATATGTGTAGTTTCTCTGCTTTCAGCAGATATATTAAGTAGTTCTTTCTAGAGAGGGATGCCATTCTTTTTTGGATTACCTTCACAACTGTGGCCTGTCACCAGAGTCACAACTGCACTGATCGACTCTAGCAATAAGAATGGTAGAAGATCTAAGTTTTATTCTTTAGAGGGCAGAATTTGGATCAAT
The DNA here is from genome assembly GCF_037893015.1 of Macrotis lagotis. NCBI lineage: Eukaryota > Metazoa > Chordata > Mammalia > Peramelemorphia > Peramelidae > Macrotis > Macrotis lagotis. The sequence continues at coordinate 302,644,619 of NC_133659.1, read as the reverse complement.
TGGTAAGAGAAAAGAAAATGGAGGATTCAAATATTTTACCAAAAAAAAAGGGATATTATTTCAAGAATGTGAGATCCCATGCACTGAATTGTTCAAACTGAGAATGAATGACTACCTGTTGGGGACATTATAGAGACGATTTTTGCTTTGCCTGGTTAATCACCTTTCTAACTATGGGATTCTGTTCTCTCTGCTAAGCCTGCTTAGGTTAGAGTACTTTTTTCTGTTAACCTTTAATATATTTAAGAGATAGAGAGAGAGAGAGAGGGAGAGAGAGAGAGAGAGAGAGAGAGAGAGATAGAGAGAGAGAGAGAGAGAGAGAGGAAAGAAAGAGATAGAGAGAGAGAAAGAAAGAAAGAAAGAAAGAAAGAAAGAAAGAAAGAAAGAAAGAAGGAAGGAAGGAAGGAAAGAAGGAAAACGAAGGGAAAGAAAAGAAAAGAAAAGAAAAGAAAAGAAAAGAAAAGAAAAGAAAAGAAAAGAAAAGAAAAGGCAGCCAGGAAAAATTTACAATTTTCCACTTATTTTTCATTCTTATATGAATTACAAAGGTTCAAAAGTGAGTTTGGGGGGCAGCAAGGTGGTATAGTGGATAGAGCACCTGCCCTGAAGTCAGGAGGACCTGAGTTCAAATACACCCTCAGACACTTAATAACTGCCTAGCTGTGTGACCTTTGACAAGTCACTTAACCCTTTTTCCTTGCAAAACCCCTCCCAAAAAAGTGAGTTTCATGACTTATTTTTAATGGTCAATTAATGATTAATTCAGTATGGTTATGCTGAGCCAAATAATGAACAAGGGAACATCAAAGTGAAATAGATTTATGTAAATATTTGACTCTAAATTCTATGATAGTCTTGAACTACATTTAACTTATTATAGGACATCTGTCTTCTTAAGACTGATCATCAGTGCCAATCAAGCCTTCTGACTTCAAATAATAATCTTTAAGATGGCTAATTAATACCTTAGAAGAACAAGAGCTGAGAATGTCATATGATCATCTTTAGTAAGTCATGCATGAATGTACAGGCTTTTTGCCATACCCCCAAGTATAGCTGGCTTAATACTAGAGCTGACACATAATTAACATCAATGGAGAATTGATAGGGAATAGTGTTGACAGTGAGGAAGACTACTAATCAGTGCATTCATCATAACTAAAGTATTTTAGAAAGCATAAAATTTGTCTGAACTTCCAGATTTATTTTAGTAACCACAGAATTCATGCCTTCTAATGTGACCTATGAACTTGTGCAAAAGTCTTGAAATGGGAATTCTTATTAGAACAAGTATATGGGCATGATAGAATAATTAGAATAATTATATGGTCAAGGGAGACTAGACCTGACTCTAATGTGTTATTAAGACTCTTATTTAGGGATAAAGTGTATAATATATGAGACATTGCTAAGAAATGTTCCACAACCTACTTTCTGCCTGAGGATGGAGAAGTATGATTGGAATGACAGATTTTTTTAAGTTTAATATTTATTATTGACATTTTCTCCATCACTTTCTAAAGTCTAAATAAGGGGTAAATAGGACTCACTGACCTTCAAGTTACAAAAGTTTTTACGCTTTTTAAATAAAATGTCATTATTTTTAACAAAGTAAAACCCACTCTTAGCTCACAAGCTATAGAAAACAAATTGTCAGCTAGATTTGGCCCTCTGACTGTATTTATCCAACCCCTGCCCTAGACAATCAATAAAATAATAAATTGAGAGCTGATTTGTGTAGTATGCCAATTTCCTATGTGTAAATGCACAGACTGAAAATTTAACATTCTCTTCTCATGAGCTGTAAGAAACATCAATAACATCTAAAGGACTTGGAGTCAGGAAGAGCTAAATTCAAATCTTTCCCTGCACATCTAGGTGGCACAGTGGATAGAACACTTGCCTTGGAATCAGGAGGATGGGAGTTAGAAACCAGCCTCTGACACCTACTAACTGAATGACCTTAGGCAGTCACTTAACCCTGATTGTCCCTCATCCAGGGCCATCTCTAGTCATCCTGATTCATATCTGGCCACTGGACTGAGATAACTCTGGAGAAGAAAGTGAGACTGGTACTTAGCACAGCTCCCCCTTACTCAAATTCAATTGATGTATTTGTCATGGCATCACCTCTCTGATGCTGTAGTCTTCTTAGAAAATAAAGGATAAACATTATTATCATTAGCTGTGTGATTCTAGACAAGTTATTTAATCTCTCTCAATATCCAGTTGCCTCATCTATAAAATGGAGATAATAAAGCCTTTGTCTTTTAGGATTATTTTGAGGGTCAAAAGAGATACTGTGAAAACACTTTAAATCTTAATGTGTCATTTAAATATTAGTAATTTTTATTATTACTAATAAGTCATATAGGGAAAAAACTATAAATGGCAGACCATCAAACAGGATTAAAAATATCCTAGGTTCAAATCCTGCCTCCAAAAGTTATAGTTATAAATTACAGAGAAGTAATTGATATTTTCAGACCCAAAGGGATTTAAATTGGATTTCCTATACACACAAGGAATCATATATAGAGGCAAAATATCACAATAGATAATATATATACTATATATACCATATATAGACTGTATATAACATATATGGTGTATATATATATACATATATATATATATATATATGTATATATATATACTAGTCTTAGATCAAGAAAATCTTGGGTTCAAATGCTATTCTTGAAATTTAAAAAGTGTGTGACCATGTACAGCCTACTTAAACTCTCTGAATTCTCAACAAAATTTTAATAGAGCAAGTTTGAGTTTGCTATCTACATTGGTGGAGAGAGTACCTACATCTGTGGAAGTTCATCAACAGGTATTTAGTTAGTACCGATTATGTGCCAAACATATTAAGCAATGAAGATACAAAGGAGAAAAATACTGATCTTTGATATATTATGATCTTTTGTGATGTTTTCATGACTCGAATTGGATGAATTAAAGTTCAAATTCGACCCAGATGTTTACTGGTCAAATCAATTTAACCCTGTTTGCCTCAGTTTTCTCATCTATTCAATGAACTTAAGAAGAAAAGGGCTAACTTCTTCAGTGTTTTTGACAAGATAACACTTTAGTGTTTAGTATCAGAGGGGTCATGAAAAATTGAACATGACTGAGCAATAATGACAAAAAATACTTTCCAAATTTAAAAATATTTTATACAAGTTGTCTTATTTTATCCTTAAAAAACTCTTTGACGATATTAATGTTCTCAGCTTAGAGATGAGAAAACTGACCAAATTTCAAGATTGGTCAGGGTCATACACCTAAATGATGATAGAGTATCTTCAAAACCAACTCTTCTGTTGCCAGAGAATGCTTTCCTCAATCAAGCTGTGAAGTGAAAGCAATCTTCCTAATCAGAAAATGGAGATTTCAAAAATTTACAAAGTCAACAAGTCAAAAGTTGGACAAAGTCACACAATGTGTTAATGTAGGAATTGGAATTTAGCCTGAGATTTAACCTAGGCAAGAAGTTTGACTTATCCAACTAACTACTAAAGCCAGGTCAGTGTCTAATTATTCTACTATTAATTTTCCTCCCTTTGACTCAGAACCAAACTTTTCAGAAGAAAAGCCTATCTACTCTTTTAAATATACAAGTTTATATATTTATATAACATTCAAATATTATATATCATATATGTTTTAGATATTTGAGATTTACAGGAGGAACATACATATACACATACACATGTATATGTGTAATATATACATGTGTGTGCATATGGTAAATTTTATATATGTGGGTATCCTATAAATATATGTGTGTGTGTGTGTGTGTATGTGTGTGTGTGTGTGTGTGTACTTTATATATGTAATTATCCTATAAACCTCAAATATCCAAAATTTGGTCTGGGGATAGAATGAGCAGAGGCATTAATGAAGGAAATATCTTCAAATGCATCAACTAACTAAGGAATAGAAATATCTATTACATAAAATATGTATTATGCTAATTATGTAGGTAGCCATAAAATTATCATTGTTGGTGCTTTAATGGCAATGGTTACATTTGCTACAATTTCAGTTAATTATAATGATCAGAGTCAAGGGGTGTTTCAGTGAATTGCATTTTCTATATGACTGGGGAATAAACCATTTGTTCAGTGAAATCATCTGAGTTTTCTATTTCCCTGAAGATGGAGGAACATATCTTCAAAATGATCTTGAAGCTATGGATCCTTATATGATATTCCCATTCAATTCTATATTTCACAGAATAAAACCTATGCCAGCAACAACTTTTTAATCTATTTTATTGGATAAATTGAAGTCATGTTTCAACTGTGTTGGCATTGTGATCAATTTTGTTTTTTTCCTGTGACTTTAAGCAAGAAAAATTTGGCAAGATGAAATCTCTACCTAAAATTTGGGGAGGTATAAAACAGAAAATATATGCCTCTGATTAGTATCAGAGCATTTTATTATAGATATAAGAAATGAGAAGTATTTCTAAACAACAATAGAGAAATCAAAGATACTGGCTAAAAGGATTAGTTTTTAAGAAGATTAGAAAAAAATTATAACTCTAAAGTTGCCCCTGTATCTCTTAGATTGCAGAATCAATTGAGAATGAAAGATGAATAAATTCTCTCTAAAACATCCTCAAATCATACCTACAGTTCTTAAAGGATGAAAGAATAGGGATTGAAAGAATAAAGCTTCAGCATTTCTTGAAGGCTAAAAATGGCAATTAAGGTATTCACAAACAAAACCCAAATAAATATAAAGTTTTTATTGTTTTACTGTTTTTATTATCTGCTACATGGAATGACCAGTGGAATCCACATCTTGGAAGATATGTATAATATCCTGTTTAATCATAGCAACTCTGTAAGGTAGATGTTTTCATCATACCCTTTTCATAGATGAGAAACCTGAAGTTGGGGAGTTAAATGATGAAATCATTTAACTTACTAGCTAGTGAGAATCTAAAACAGGATTTGAAATCAAATATTTCTGACTCTAGGTCACACTCCTTTATCCACTATGCTTCTTAGAGACCACCATCTCCACAGCAGCAACAAAACACTTGTATTAAGGGTAGGTTTTGAAGATCTTTTACTACCTACATGTAAAGAATTAATAGCTTTTTTTGTGAAAAAGATCAGAATGGCTTATACATGGTCTACCAAAAGTTCCCAACAATTTCTACCTTCATTCCATCCTATAACATTTGCAAATAATGCATTCTAAAATAATAACTATTCATTTTCTTCAAATATTAATATGTATTTCGGCATAATTATAAGAATCTTAATTGAGCAGAGTGCTCAACTTTAGATAATAGTCAATCTCCAACTTTCCTAAAATAATTCCATCCTTAGACTAATTATGAGGAATTTCTCCCTATCATTTTTTATTCACCAGTGCCTGAGGTTATTGCACGTCCTAACAGTGAACCAACCACAAGACCAATCAAATTTTTAGAATACTTGTCCATAAACTCAACCACATGTATTGTGATGAATCATACCTGGCCAAATTTCAAGATTAGATAGAAAAGTGAGATTGATATATATATATATATATATATATATATATATATATATATATATATATATATATATATATATATATAAATAATCAAAAGCAAGGCTTTTTCTCTGTACAGCTAAGAACAGCTCAGGTTCAAATGGTATTCTATTGAAAATTAACTCTGCTCAAGATATCTGCTGAATGTTGATTCACTATGCCTGTCCATCTATAAATGAAATAGCTGAGACTTAGAGACACATTACAGATCCTGGGGCAAAAATCTGGTGTAATTATAATTCAGTATAATCTGGGGTCCTGACTGGATTTGTATTCTTCAAAAAGTATCACTTGGTTAAGGAAATGGAGCGTGGTTACTGACTTCTCTTTTAATTGTTGCAATGGTGACTATTATCCTTTTGGAGAGCATTTAGTGCTCAATATTGGAGAATAATTGGGTGACCGACCTCTGACATCATTTCCTCAGACTCAAGATAATATCTCTGTTTATATAACAATTGAGGTTATTAATGTATATAGTCTTTTAAAGATAAATTGAAAGTTTTCTTTTTTAAACTGAAATTTATATAGACACTTCTTTAGAATGCAGATCTTATCTTTTCACATAAGGTTCACTTTTTTGACTTCAAAGGTGAGAGGTTCATCTCTTTCTCCAATGGAATTGTGACTTAGAATGAATATCAACATAGATTAATAGAGAACTGCATGATCATTTCCATGTTATAGCATTTGTGAAATCATTTGGGATTTTCTTGGCAAAGGTATTGGAGTGCTTTGCCATTCCCTTTTCCAGTTCATTTTAAAAATGAGGAAACTGATGCAAACTGGATTAAGTGATTTGCCCAGTATCACATAATGTGTCTGAAGCTAGATTTGAACTTATGAAAATAAATCTTCCTGATTACCAGTCCAGCACTCTAGCCACTGGATTGTCCACCAGGTTCTTAGGATCATAAATTTAAAGCTAGTAGGGAACTTAAAGATCATCTCATCCAATTTTTTTTACAGGTAAGGAAACTGATAATTACCATAGGATGAGTGACTTGTCTAAGGCTATAAATAACAGAACCAGAATTGAAACTACAGTCCTCTGATATCAAACTTGGTATTCTTACAGCTACATCACATTGTCTCTGCCCTTTAAGGATAAGATTGAGGAGTTTGGACAATGATTCTTTAGACATAATGTTTGATGATTAATATGCTATTTTATAGCAAAAAATAAGGAATTATTACATGCTATTACATGCTAGCCAGAGGCCATTTTTTTCTTTTAGCATGATCTTAAATTCAAAATAAAGTCAAGAAAGTCAGACAAAAAAAAAGCTAAGCTAAGCTGGTATGAGATCACATAAACTATAACATTCCATAGTTGTCTCATCTGAATTTCTGGAACAGTAACTTTTTCCAAAGAACTGGTTCATTCATTGATTTGGTGGGAGAGTGGAAGGGGGGAAGTTCAATTAAATAATAATCATTATTTTTCTTTCAAACAATTTCCACCCTCAAATCACTTTTCAGACATTAATTAATGCTCATGGCACCAGTTTCATAAGTGGATTGAATTATCTTTGATTATTATTTAGCATTTATAAAACCCATTATATTTCCAAGTTACTTTACAATTATCCATAAATTATTCCTCATGGTTTTGTGTGTTCTGTGGAGTACCAAGTATGCTATAAACACTTGATATTAAATATGCATAATAAATGTTGCCTCTGAGGTAGACTCTTATCTAGTATAAGGAAGCTGGTAAATAACGTAATAAATTCAGAAATCCTGACCAGCTGCATCTAAATGATTCAAAATGGACAGATGAAAAATGAAGAATTCATTAGGCCATTGCCATATTTCATAAAATCACAGAATTTTAGAGATGCAAGGAAAATTCAGTGGTCATCTAATCCAACCAAGAATGCTTATTAGGCAAACCAGACAAAGGTTTATATAATTTTTTTGAAGATCTTCAATGAGAAATAACTCACCACTTTCCAAGGCAGTTATGCTACTTAGGAATAATTTTCATTGATCAGAAGTTTAGGGGATTTTGTTCGTTTTCCCCTATTCTTTCTTATAAGAAATCTAAATTTGTTTCTTCACAGCTTCAGTCCCTTGTTCTTTATGCTTTCTGTGGTCAAACAGAATATATCTTAATTCTTCTTCCATGTCATGGTCCATTAGATATTAAAGACAGCTATCATATCCCTGCCCTCCCTGGATGTTCAGACTATATATCTCTTCAACCAGTACTCATTTGGCATTTATTTAAACCATTAAACCATTTTGGTTGTTCCCCCATCAATGTTTATCAGATTAACTAAAATTTCCTCAAATTTAGTTTTCTGATCTAAATAGGATATTCCAGATAAAATAGGATTTTTTTCAGTCATGTCTGACTCTTCATGACCCCATTTTAGGGTTTTCCCGGTAAAAATATAAGTAAAAAGAATATCGCTGTGATGTGCCATTTACTTCTCCAACTCATTTTACAGATCAGGAACTGAGGTAAACCAACTTTCCTAGGATTATGCAACTAGTAAATGTCTGAGGCCAGATTTGCAGTCATGAAGAGGGTTCTCCCTAATTCTGAGCTCAGTGATCTATCCAATGTGCTACCTACTTACCTAGCTGCCCCAAAACAGGATTACTCCCAGGATAAGTATTGTAAGTCAGAAGCACAGAAGAGACTAATCCAATTTATTTAACTGAATGCAATGAAAGGGACACAATCACACATGAATCAAAATCAGGTTTCATTGGAATGAAGACCCAGGTCAACCTACAAATTTGGATTAGAACTTCATTTTCTAGTATTAAAGCTTCTAGAAGTATTGAAAGTTAAAGTGCATTACCTGCTAGAGCTCCACAATCAGCACTGAATAGAAACAGAATTTGAATTTGGGTCTTCAAGGGTTTTAAAACTGGCTCTACAATCACTATGACTTGCTGTCTGTTAACATAATCGAACAAATTTGTTGAAGTAGAATCCACAGGTCCACAGTCCTTTCAAAAGCAATTATTTTGTGCCCTTTCCTTAGTCTCCAAGAAGGAAAAACTCATGATGCCTTTTGCCAAGATTCTTAAGATTTTTCTGTCTGTCAAAGATGTTCATGGCAGGCTAATAATGACTAGGAATCTCTCCTCAGAATAATGATTTTAAATATATAAATTAGATCACAAAAGAAAACACATTTTATTTAAAAACTATAATGGAAATTATTTTTAAAAATAAATAACAGCTTAAAAATTTAAAAAGCAGACTCTTGGATAAAAATTCCTGATATATTTTTTCAATGTCTTCTTCCTCTTAAGTTGAATCTATGTGAAAAAGAAATGAAGAACAACCACAAAAATACAAAATTTTCTATTTTAACTCAGTTTTGACCATCTTTAGGCAAACAGCTTTCAATCTAGTACAATAAAAGGTACTTTTTTTTAATTGTATAAAGAACTTTTGAAGCAGGGGAACTGAGCACAGAGAAATATTATAATTCTTTTTTGTATTGTAAAAAAAATCTTATTTTTGTGCTATTAAAGTGCTCTCAATTCTGAATTTACTTTTAGAAACTCCCTCCAGGTATCCCTATGTCTGGACTTGATGAATAGTCATATGTCTGACATTGGTCACGCCCTTGGGACAATGGCATGCACCGTGCTTGGCAGATGTTTTAATAGTACAAAAATTATATTTCCTTCCAATACCAAAAGGAAATTTCAACATTTTCTGTGCCCACAGTTCTACTTCACTTTGATAGTATGCATTTTAAGCAATCCATCTTTCATCTCAATTTCCACCTTATTGTAAATCTGGTCAATAAATTTAAATAAATATAGTAATAGCACCACTGAATGTTACAGATCATTTAAACTAACACCTCATTTTACTCATGAAGAAAGCCATGACATCTGCAAAACTACCAAAAAAATTCCCTATTTAATTTCTTGTACTGCCCCACGATATATCCAAACCACAATGGAGAAAATCATGATATATAGAAAGGATATATCCAGTAAGAAATCAGGTAATTAAACCCTTCTGCTAGTCTTGTGATTCTCATTCCATACTCACTTCCCCATAGTCCAGATGACTTCTAACTCCATTTTTGACTGATCCTATCAATTTGAATAGATTTCAAGCCCTGTGATAGACTGTGTATTTATCTTCTGAGGACCAGTTTGAGGAAACTCATCACTTCAGAACTTGATGTCATTTTGGCTACAATAAATCTAAAAAACATTCTCGGAGTAGATTAGAAGGTGTTCTTATAATTCTAAACCTGGGTACTCTTGAAGTACTAAAGAGGGGTGCTATGAACAGTAGTGATAGCAGGAATTGACATTCTTTGCTTTTATTTTTTCACTCTATTTGCTATCTATGACCGAGAATAACTTAAAACAAATTGAAAATAGGGGAGAAAGTGGATCCTGCTACTTAATTAATATCCTCCCCCAACTAACATGGCAATATAAGACAAAGACAGACAGAAACAAAGTGAGAAAGATTCAGATAGAGAAGGTTAGAAAGGTGGAGAAAGACAAAGATACACAAAGAGTAAGAACAGAAACAGAATCAACTTGGTTTTGTCGCTCTAGTATCTGGTATACAGTAATTTGGAAAGGGGAATGGAAGGATGGGATGGTTTAGAACAAGTTGAGGCATACATTTATTAAGTTATTACTATGTGCAAGGTGCTACACACACACACACACACACACACACACACACAAAACTGCAGAAGGAATTTCAACACTGCCAAAGAACTGAACAAATCTTTAAGTATTTCATTAAGATAACCTTGGTAAAGTAAGAGAACATGAATAAAATTTTTGTTGAACTGAACCGCAGAGAAAATTTAACAGCACCACAATGACAATTAGCAGCAACAAAAGGAAACCTTTGACACAAATGGTCAAATCTTAAAATGCTCCATAGTCATAGTATTCTATGATAGATGCTTGGAGTAGTGCTGACACCTAGTGGTCATCAATATATGTGAGCATTTTCTGTAGAGAATCGACTTTCTCTTATTTTATAACAGTACCTAGTTAATTTTTTTTTCCTCAGCAGAGTCATTTTATTTTTATTTCTGGTAAAAAATTGAGGTAAAACTTCATGTTAAGCTAAATTAAAACCAAATATCTCAACAAATCCATGAATTCTTTTTATTAGTGGTTGTTTTATGTAAGGATCTATGTTAGCTTTTGGGGATTCGAGAGAAACAGCAGCAACAAAAACAGCCATCCCCTACCCTACAGAAGTTTAATTTGTTAAAAACAAAGCAAAAGGATTAGAAGAACAAGGAAAGCACAAAGGGAATGTGGAGGAGAAGTTCCAAAGCAGCCTCATTTAACTTTTACATGGAGATGCACTAGGGTGATATCCCTGAACTTCAGCAAAGCATTAATTAAAGTCCTTCAGCACCTTGGAGAGATAAAGGTTTGCTGATTCAATATTAGTTGAATTTGCAAAGGTTGTTTAATTAAGGAATCCATAAAAACCTGGAGTAGGGTCTATAGTGATATGTTACAGGGTTCAATCTTTGATTCTTAAAACATTTTTTTGATCAGTATCTTGAATGAACACATAGATGTTAAGCTTACCAAATTTAAAGAAGTGTAAGCAAACATGTTGGCTGACAGAACATTGAGAACAGTACAATAGGAATAAATAGAATGTCCTGCAGTTTAGGTTAAAAATTGCAGTCCCTAAAATTACCAGGTGGGACTTTAGTGTTTGCAACACACCATCTCATTTGAGCTTTGCAACTCTTTAAGGTTTCTATTACAGATATGATTATCCCCATTTTATACATAAGGAAATCGCTATTTAGAGAGATAAAGTATTTTTTCATTGTCACAGTGGTAATATCAAAAGTGAGATTCAAACCTAGACAGAACCCCTTGACTTCAAATCCAATACTCTGTCCACTGATATTTATTCAGCTGAACTCAGAGCAAAACCTTTAGGTTAATCAAATGGGATCATTCACTCTACTGCTCAAAGTATTAGGTGAGTGGAAATGCTTTGAGTAGGTGATGAGAAAGATGTCAAAATCACCATTATTTTTTAAAGACTTGAGAAATATAAATATATGGAATCAATACTCCAAATCCTGCCAAGACTATTTTCTATGATTCACCTTAAATCCTTTACAGCATCCTTTGTCCTGTTATGAAAATTCCACCCCCCTTTTGTCCTCTTCAAAGCATACCTTGATATCTACCTTAACCCTATAAACCTTGTAAAACCACTCAATGTGATTTTATGTTCTTATGTAAGAAGCCTAAGGGGTCTACATGATAGATGTCTTCAAGTATTTAGACCAGCTGCCACATAGAAGAGGTGTGGTTATAGGATATTCAGAAAGGACTAGCACAACTGGCAGGAGGAGGACTTAGACCATTTCAGGACAGTTCGTCCACATTTGGTGTTTTCTTCTTACCCAATGTTCACCTGTGGCTCTAAGAAACTGGAGCATCCTTAGCAGTCACACCCTAATGAAACCATCTTGGCAGAGAGTAACTGAGAATCCTCAAACCCACTGGTGAGTAGTGAATAGGGAGATTCTACTCTAAACGTGTGAAGACTTCCCATGGTGGAATGGGTGGATTACGACTTTTTTTTGCAACTTGATTTCTGCCTCATTTAAATCCAGTTTATGTGCAAGATAAGAGATCAGCCAAGATGCCATTGCTCTTCTTCAGAAATGAAAGCATAAAGACATGGAAGAGGTACTAACTCATCCTTTTCTTTCCTAGATGGTATAGAACCAGTTAGCAATGAGTAAAATTTACAAAGTATTTGCTTCATGTTTGATTTCAAGAGAAAAAAAAAAACCTTCCAAATGATTGTTATTGTTGTCTTTCATAATCAAAGATCATGACATCAAATTTATGATAGACATGACTTATACATTTATGCTTATTATAAGTGAGAGATATGGAAAGACATCCTCTCTGATTAATATAAGGAGCCATAGAGATCATAGTAACCAACCCTCTTCATTTTAAAATTGGGGGTGCCAAGGCACAAGTTAAGTGCTTTGAATAAGGTCACCCAAGTTTTAAATATCAGAATTGTAGTCTGAATTAAATCTTCTGGCTTCAGGGTCAGCAATGTTTCCATTGATCCATACTACCATCCCAGGTAAGAGCTGATCACAAGGAGAAAGTCTCTTTTTCCAAGTTCTATCCAAAGAGCACACTCTTCACTTCCATTGGAGAAGCAAGCAGAGAAGAATTTTCTCCAGTATTCATTAGACCCATGAAGAAATGCTCTTGCCTCTTCTCAACTTTCCACAAACATAGCACTTCCACTGTCAGAGTGCCAGTACCACTGGCAAATAGGATAAAAAATTTTAAATATTCTTGAATTTATATTTCAATTTATGGTTTATATAAGAGAAAATCATCACAGGAAACAGATCTTTGGATATAAGGTGGCACAAGTGAAAAGACCACAAGATACCATCCCACTAAGAAAAACAGATCTTCCTACCATGAGTAGGAAGTGAAAATATAGCCAGCCTCAGAAAGAACTCACTTGGGTCATGGGTCCTGGTGAAAAAAAGTCATCTAGTAGTTTTCTATTCCAAACATGTTAGTAAGTATTAATTTATATTTTCTACTATATCTCTTTCCCCAACCCCCTCCCAGAGAGCTATCCCTCATAAAGAAAAAATTGGGAGGAAGGAAAAAAAAATTCAACAAAACTAAAAAACATATCAAAAAATTGTATAAAAGTCTACACATTCCTGGTTCCTTTCCCATGCAAAGAAGTAGGCAAAAGGTATTTTCATATTTATCTTCCTTATTGGTGATTTCAGATGTTTTTAAAGTATAATTGACAGAATAGTTTTTTTCATTTGATCCATTCTCTTATTCTAGCTGAATTTAAGGTTAGTATTGGGATTAGGATTTGTTAATAGAAAACCTCTTATTTTCATGAAATCAAAATTATTTTATTTTTCATCTCTGTTTCTACTTTGGTTAAGACCTTAGTTTTTGTCATAGCTGTGAAAATGATATAATCAACCTATGTTCAGTGTTTTTATTGGAATAAACTTTAACATCTGGTTTATTTATTTTTAATTGTTTTATTATATATTGTAATATATTTATCTATATAAAATTTCTGCCATACTTATTCTTGTCAAATAGGAATAAACTTACGATTCTGGTGAACATGTTTCAAAAAAGAGAATGCAGGTGTTATCAACACCTTATAAATTTAAGTGCCCAGAAGGGAAGCTGTTTGGCCCGAAGCTATTTGCTCCAGTTGCCCTACTTCCTCAGTTCACCAAACTTATTTCCTCTCAGGGATCTTAATACATATGAACCTCTCCCCTTAATCGTTTATATTGCCTCTCAAACTTCAACTCACATTAAACTTCAAACATGAGGACTATCATGATCCCCTCCACTAAAAACCACTTGAAACTACTCCTCTACAGATTACCTTTATTTACTTTCTATACATTTTGTACATATTTATAATTATACCAATTCCTTCCTGCCTCCAAAAAAGAATGCAAGCCTTCTTGAAAGCAGTTCTTTTTATTCTTTTTATTTCCCAGAAATAACATGGTACCTGATATGTAATAGAAGCTAAAGAAATGTTTACTGATTGATATATACAGTAAAGGACATATACAAATTTGAGATGGAAATGCTACTATTACCATTAAATAAGATAAAGTCTTGATTAGCTAGAACGTACTTCTATAGACACACAAACCAAATGAAGAACTCAAATTATCTATTTACTACTTCAAGATATTTCTCAAATTTAAATTTTATTTTAAATTCCCATATGAAAAATCATATACAAAAGTCTTCATTACCAGTTTTTAACACCAGGTGGTAGTGCAACTCAAAAAATAGAAGACCTTGTCACTGAAAACATAAGCAGAACAAACATTTTCTTTGGTGAAATAATTTCATCTATTTTTTTTTTTTACAGATATAAATAGGCAGCTCTCTCTTTGTGTTTCTTTGAATATTTCTAGTGAAGTCATTTACTTTAAGGGAGGAAACTACACTACATACACATTTGAAAGAGAAATTCTATATTTTGTTTCCATCGCTCTCTCCCTGACACCAAGACAGTGCTTTTAAAACTGTTAAGAAAGTTTCAGAGTAATAAAACATATTTTAAAAATGACAATACATGATGAATTATAATGAATTAATTCAAAACCTATTCAAATAAATATTATAAACATTTATACAGCACTTTAAGATTTGCAAAGCTTTACAATTATCTCATTTTGTCTTTGCAACAGCTCTAGGAAGTATATGCTATCATTATCTCTATTTAATAAATGAGAAAACTGAGGTAGATGGAGGTTAGGTGACTTGCCTAGCGTTAGATAGCTAAGAAATTTCAGATATTGTATTTAAGTTTTTCAGTCCCCTATTCATTCTGCCACCTAACTACCTTAATAGGTCACAGATGGTATTGCTTCCCACTCATTGTGGTCTTACAAAATAATTCATTTTTTTAAAATATAATAAATGTGATCAAATAATTCATGAGTCTAAAAGCATAACAAAAATTTGAAGATCCCTTAGGTTAGAGAAATTTCCAGAACATCAGTAAAGAATTCAACTGATTGGTTGGTTGGTTCTTGTCTTTCATTATCAAAGAAAAAAACAAATGACATCCCTAGAGAAACAAATTACAGGGTGTCTAACTGTGGTATATCAGAACAATACAGGTTTGGAATGACCTACCGTGGGTTGAGCACAAAATAGTTCCATGTGAACCCCTGGAGTATTTATTCTAAACTTATGTATCTCATTTTTCCTTTGAGCAATTTCAATTTCTGCCTTGCTTATAGAGCTCATCACCCTCTCTAATGAGGGCATACCATGCTGGGACATATCCTGTGCCAGTTTCTCATCTAATAAGCATCTATTAAATTTTGATTAGTCTATTATGGGCCAGGTGTGGTGCTAGGTTTTGAGAATAAAAAAAAACAAAAATGGAGCAATTTTTGCTGTCAGATAAATTGGATAAATACATACCAAAATATCTGGTATTGGAAAGGGTGAGACTTGGATAGGAGAACCTGGGAGATCAAAAAAGATGTCATTAAGAAAGTACTCCTTGAATAAAATTTTGAAAGGAAATGGCATAAGTGCAGGTGAAGAAAGAATAATTCAAGTGCAAAGGAATGGTGATGGTAGGACAGAGAACTGTATTTAAAAGAACAGTGAGAAAGCTGAATCCTTTGGTTGAATACTAGAGTGTAAGATTGGAAATCAAGGTTGAAAGTTTATATTTGATCATAGAATTATTAGGGAAATGATGAAATGTATTCAGTAGCAGGATGACATGGTCTGATCTAAACAAAGTGAAACACATTTTAACAAGATTTTTTATACTATAGATTGGCGAGGACAGAGATCTAAGACTAGAAGACCAATTAGGAGGCTTCTATAATACTCAGGTATGAATTGATGATGCAAATATTCAAAGTGAGCTGTAGATAAGTCTAAATAGAGACCCTAAATATAATCAGTTCTCAACAAATATGTGTTGAATAAAATACTGAAGTGAGGTGGTTTGTTGCTATCCTCCATGCCCCCACAGACACTGTTATATAAAGTTTTTGCTTTTTTCAACATCCCATATATTTTTCTTTTTTATCTGATTATTACCATTGGAAAACAAAATAAGTTGCTTCATGGAAAATAGAAAATGTTTCAATTTTTCTAAACCTCTTCAACTTTTTTAACCTTCCTACAAAGGAATTATGTGCCAATTATATAATAATTACAGTTAAATCAAAAGGGAATGAACCAAAATTGCTTGTGACTTATAGCTAGACATGTCACTCTCCCAGAACCTTTCATATGTCCTTGGCAATGAATGTCTGCAAATTTGGGGGGGTTGCTAACATAGAGACTATTCCACTGCTGTAATGACTTTTCTCATTTATGCCAACAACCCTCCTCCATCTGAGAAGTAGAAGATCCTTATTCTCTTTGGCCTAGGGAAGAAAATGAGGAATCTCTCAGGGTCCTAATATAGGTAATTATGTTGGCCTTAAGGAAAGGCACCTACTAGTACCTACTGAGGTTAGTTCTATAACGACTCCCATAAATTCAGAGTTTGCTCTATTCAGAGACCCCATACTGAAACATTGTTTATTCTTCATTATGAGGAGGTTGAGGCAGCTTTGAAGTCTAGTCTGTGGGTTAGTGAGGGAAGGGGGATGAACCATTATTAGCAAAGAATGGAAACTTGT